>NC_136264.1:204967609-205160109 GCF_964187855.1 Myxine glutinosa
GAATATAATTTATTTACTATTTACAACCAAAAGTAACCAAGGAAGAAGGAAAGATAAGAAAATAATTTACAGAAGATATTAGAGACACAGTGCAACGCTAGCTTACCTACAGTCTTAATTAAACCCAGGACAGAACAAACAAGGACAGACTCACGCGGGGGATTATGATAGGACTGGCTGGAGGTGGATGGCTGGAGGGAGAGGAAGGTCCACGGGTACTGCAGCACGATCGGCGCGTTTAGCAGCCGCCGTTCCTTTGCGGCCCTGCTCAAGAACTGCCGTCAAGGCCCCAAGCTGCTGTTGTTGCTGCTGTGGCTGCTGCTGTTGTTGCTGCTGTGGCTGCCGCTGCTGCTGCTGTGTGAACGTCGCGTGCTTTTTCCAGGACTCATCTGAGGTGGGGGCGTCTCCTGCGGGTTATATAAGCCACGCCCCTGAACCTTCGCGAACCTCCTTGATGTTTCTCTCCACACCCTCTCCAAGTCCAACCCCTGGTTCGTGGTTGGTTGAGTGGGGCTGACTCACTCCTCCCCTCTATGACGAGGTGGGGACACGCCTTTCTTCCCCGACCCGAGCACATGTTCAATGGTGGTTTTGGGGCGAAATCAACAACCACAGCTGTAGCAAACCTGGCAAACTGCCCAGTGCAGTTGGCAATGGAGGCTTGGATGGGGATGTAGCTGGCAATTGAGGCTTTGGGAGTGGGAATGGGGAATGAAGGGGAATCTATCTTATTTCACTTGGTGCAATGGAGTGTCATCTTAATGGAAGACAATGCCTTACCCTAATACACATAATAAAGATATAACTATTGAACAAGGGGGGAAATCTATGATTGGCTAACGTGTGTGCTTTATGGAATTAACTACGGGAAAGCCCTTTGACCTTTATACAACACTGGAGTGAGGAGGGCAATATTTCACAACAATTTACACCACAACAACAAAAAAAAAAAAACATTCTCATATCCACAACACTGCACCCTCCTCCTCTTAAGCACGTCCCGGGCCTATAACTTTAACTTTTAGTGTGGCACGTAGGTGTAGTTCCCTCTACATTTAACCTGACCCTGAGTGCGACAGTTTTAAAACATAAATAAATATGTCCCACTGCTCCATTGCACCCTGCCTAACAGACTCACGCCCACAGCTAACCGAATTGCGGAATGGTCTTCAAACTATACATTGACGGTGGGGGCGCATTATTTACAATGGCTCTACTTTATTTACAAAACGCAACCCAGGACCTGTGATTGTTCTTTTGGGGGGGGAGACAGTCTGCTCTGCATCGACGCACCATGAAAGCACCCAAAACGCACCAACACACCCTCAAGCACCAATCGGTGCACAGTCATCACTGGTCATCAATAAAAATAAAAACAACAACCCCTAACCCTGCTGGTGGTCTCTTGCTCTTCGGCTCCCTCTGCTGGCTATTACTATTTTCCTGATGTTGTCATCTTCTTTGCTGGCGGCCTATTTGCACTATTAAAATGCACCCAACGTGTCCATTTTTATTTTCTGTATTTATGGCCCACAGGGCCGACTAGTGTGGTTCACCTTTGGGGCATCGGTGCCCTGTGATCAAGGTCCGCCAGCAAGATTTCGGGCCTTCATGGCCGGTTCCAGCAGAGGGGCCATGCCCCAACCCATGGGGTCCATAAGTGGTGCTCAGCCACAGACATGTGGTCCATAATGTGGTGCATTGATGCAGAAAGCTGGTTCTGGGAGTTCCGGGCGCACAATGGCGGACTCACGCACACTCCCCTCGGCACCCAGTGGCGCACAGGTCCTCATGTGGGAGACAAAGGGGGGAAAGACAGATGAGGGAGGGGTAAGGTCTCAAGGGTACACATCAAACAAGGCAATGCAAGGTGAAGTGCGTATGGAGAGCGAAGTGAGAAAGCTCGTCCCTACCGTACGTCACCCCCCCCCCCTGTCACCTACTCTACCCTTGCCCTTACCCCATATTTACAAAATCTACACATTTACAAATTCGTCACTACTGTCACGTCTTCCCCATATTTCTTCTATTCCAAATTCGTCACCACAATCCCTCTAGCCAAAATTTGCCATCACCCAATTCATCATCAATCCTCATAAGGAGGAAGAGATGGAACAACAAAGCACAATGTCACACCCACGTCATGATGCGTCTCACAATTCAAAACATTTGCATCATAAAAATAATAAAATCAACCTGGCATGGTGTGGAGGTACGTCATCTCAGGTGAGTGGATGTAGATGGTGCGAGGAGACTTCAATCCTAACTATCCTCTAAATGACTTTAACACACTTTACACTACCCGGGGTCTTTCCCTGCAAAACCATTGGCAATCTTACTCGATGTGGTTTTAAAAACCAATTCCCATTGACCAAACTGTGGTGCTTCTCAATTTGGGGTCTCACTCCCCCGATTCATCTCCCTGTGCCCTTGCACAATTTCTGGGCTGGGTCGTGCAGCTCTCCCAGCAGGTCTACCCACCTGCACACCTCCACCACTGTAGTTGCCTCTGAGCTTACCTGCTCCTTACCTAACCTATCTAACTGGGGATGGCCCCTCCTGGCTCTGTCACCCCTCGGTGCCCTCTGGCACTGGGCTACCCGGGTCCGTCCTCCGGATCCTCGGGCCCCATCCACAACAACTCTACCGGCTCCCAGAGCCCACCTGCGGCCTCACCTGGCCGACATCCTCACAGTGGTGGATTGCCCAAACCAACTACACACACTAACAGGCTACACGCCCAGCCATTTCCACAACACTAATGCACCCATCCAAATGCCATTCTCTCACCCGCACCACAGATGCCAATATCCAACCACAATTTACCTATACCCTCTACCTAACACTTACACTACCCGCCCCGGGTATTCGTGATGGGGGTCCACTCTTCCCCCATTCACACCTCCGCACCATCCACTCCACAGTTTCCATCATACTCACTCCACGACCATCCATTCCAATACTCCATATATTCCACACTCCATGTTTTCCACACCACCATTCTCCATACACCTGCAGTTGCACACCTGTGCAATCACCTGGGTCCACCTGCACCCTCCTTCCTTCCTGGACCATTTGGTCAGCGCAATACACATCACCATCACTCACTCAAACACTGCTCCATACACCTGTCCAGTTGCACACCTGTGCAATCACACCACAATTCACACTCACAATCATTTACTCATACCCTGCTCAATACACTTCCGATCCTCACACACACGGCATCATCTCATCTACCTGTTGCCCTGCTAACTTAGTGCTCCCCGTCTTCCCTTTAAACTAAGCACATACCACGTCATTATCATCCAACTAATCTACCTGCATCCCCACTACAGGTATCATTGTCACTAACTAATCTTAACGTTACCTATTGTCATCTTCTCTAGATCCCTACACATTATCCAAACCCTCCCGGGCTAGTTTTCACTGCCAAACCCCATAAATCTAGTGCTCCTTTGCCCCCGATGTGAGAGATGGCAGAGTTGCCATCCCATCACATCGGGTATCTCTCACTATTAATTTTGCACACCAAATTTCAGCCAATCAAAAATTTGCCAATCACTCTACCAATCATCTGCCAATCATCAGTCTGCCAATCCTTTGCCAATCATCAAATTTTGTTTTTCTAATTTCGGGGCCAAAACACTATCCTCATCATCACAGTCTACTCACTAGTGCCTCTCGGTGTGCCAATTCACTTCTACAGCCCGGCTTCGCACGGCCGAGCAATGAATGCGGGTTGTTTGGTGCCGGCGGCTGGATGCGTCCGACACTCGGTGAAGGGAAGGACGCTTACCCGGGCCGAGATCCCACGCACCACCTCGGCACAGAGCCATCCAATGGCCCGATCTCGACCTGCCGGAATGCCTCAACAAAAAGGGGTCGCCATGACGACCCTTCCTATCGGGCTGCCCGCTCCGCCTAGTGGAGCACGGACGCGGCCGTTCCGAGCGAGGCCCAGCATGGATCGCGTATGGCAGTTCTTTTAAAACCGCCGTGGTTCGGATCCCCGCTGGTCCTCGCGGCACGCGAAGCCATGCACGCACCGAGGGCCCGATTCGGCTATACGTCACTCTAACCGCTAACCCGGTTACCGTCGATGCTCCACTTGCATGCTCATACCCCGCAGCTCGTTCCTTGCTCACACATCCAGCCGTCTCCATGCTACTTGTCATTGCACCTTCTCTTACACACCCAGGTACACTCATTCCGCTCACAGACTTGGTCACACACCTGACCACCGCACACCTTTGCACACACTGGTCGTTCACACACCTCACCAACACACCTCTTCGCGCCCCCTTCTCGGTCACCTCCTCGGTGACAATCACAGGTGTGCTCTCACTTGCACACCCAACCACGTGCCTCACTACCAACTCCAGCGTGCATTCCCATACGCGTTCTACCATTCCAGGTGTGCATCCTTCCATTCCAGGTGTACATCCTCTCTCACCTGTCACAACCAACTCACGCTCCGTGTCACTCTTACCACTTTCACCACCACTCTTGTCAGCGCACTCACCCTTACTCTCGACAGCGCACTCTTTCCTCATGCACCTGTCCATTACACACCTTTCTCGCACACACTCTTGCGCACACTCTCCCGTTACACCCTCCGTAACACTCACCACAGGTGTGCACTCTCTCGTTACATCCTCTGTAACACTCCCCATCCCGCGCTTCCATGTGCCCCCCCGCACACGCGCTACGACCAACTCACTCTCGACAGCACACTCACTCCTCGGCGCGCACTTTTTCCTCACACACCCCATGGTCGGACATTCTCGCACACCTCTTCCTTCGCACACCGTACCTGTCGCACACTTCACCAACGGCCTCTCACGAACACCCGGATCCAAATCAACCCCCAAGCCGACTGAAGCTCCCCTCACATCATATACATTTCCACGTATATCGCCACTCATCTTGGCACCTCGTCTCCGCACCTCCTTCACCACCTGCAAACTCTTTATTTGGTTAGCGAGCACATCATCATGAGTTGAGCACCGACCTTGCACATACTCCATCACTTCCTCCTGTATTTCTCTCTTAGTTTCCGTCCATCTCTTCTTAATTTCACTCACCCTTCCTTTTGCTTCCTCTAACTTTTGCTTCACCTCTTTGATTTCCCGGTGCGTCTCCTCAATCTCGTCCTCTAACGCCACCTTGACCGTTTCTATGTGCGTCCTCACCTCCCGGTCCTACGTCTCCATCACCTCGTCCAACCTCGTTGTCAGTCCCTCACGTACCATCTGACATTCCTTCTGTGTCGCTATTAATTCATTTTTAATGTCTTTCTGTGTTGCTTTTAACCCTCCTAGTACCACGGTGTTCTTTTGTACCTGCTCCACTAACTCCATCTGTCCCACCGTCAGCTGTTCCACCTCCTGCGTCAGGTCCTCTATTCCCCCTTGTAACCTCGCCGTCCCATTTCTCACCTCTTTCTCCATACGCTTCTCACCTCGCTTTACCTCCTCGCGTACCCCCGAGACCTCCTCGCTTACACCTCGTCGTATCTCCTCCATCTCCTTAGTAGATGCCACCCTCATCTGTCCCAATTCATCCCTCTGAGCATCCAATTTACCTTCTAACCCGATTTTCACCTCCTCTATCTGGTTCCCCATCCGTTTGATTTCCCGGGCGGATTGCTCCCCTACTTCCCGCAATTTGCCTTCCATCCTATCTTCTAGCCCCCTTAACCCATTTCACCCCCTCTATCTGATTCTCCTGGGCAGCCATTCTATTTTCCACCCCCGTTAACCCATGTTTCACCCCTTCTATCTCATTTAGAGATCTTGCGAGATCACGGCGAGGTCACGTCTTTTCGAAGCTGTCAGATGCGCTCACGCTTTCGAAGCTAAGTGATTTTTCTCAATTGTGTTTTTGTCGAGACTGTATCTATCTTTCGGTGTCTGTACCTATAGCGTATCTTTTGGAAAATTTTCGGTGCTAATTTTTCGTACATGTATACACAATCGTCGGTGAATGCGTATCGAGTATTCTGCGGCGTAGTTCTCGTAGGCTTGGCTACCGTACCGTCTCCGACCTTGTGGTTTTGTTTTTCTCTTAGCGATTCGTCGAATCCGCTGCAATTATTTTCGTTCACTGTTTCGTCCCAGTCGTTCACCCCGAACCTCCTTGTTTAATATCTCTGCTCACAAAAAAAACAAAAAAAACCCCAAAAAAACATTTCCTTCCCAGGTCTTATTCGTTTATTTGTTGTTCTTATATGTTCGTTCGTTCTTCGTACGCGATCACGTGGTTAGAAATGTATAATCTCTCCCCTGAACAACTATTTTCTCTCATATATTATAACACCCTTTTCTTCTTCTCCTACAAAAGGATGCTTTCGTCTTGCTCACCAAATCTATTCATTCCAAAAAATATATATAATACCATCTATTACAGTTCCTCCTTTCTACATTCCCTAAACTATCCAGAACTCCACCCCTCCTTCAGTGTCCTCAAACGTATTTTTGACTCGAAGGTCTCAAACTCATTTTGCAAAACTGTGTTCTTTTGGCTGTGATTGTTGTGGCAGAAGATGCTTGTTAGTTCCAAATTGTGCAGAAATGGCTGTAATGGGTCTCAATTAGTTTTGCTTCCCTGGCCAAGTTAAGGGAATGTAGCATCTGTATGTCGGAAGGCAAAAGTCTTTCCAATGGCAAAACATGTCTCCTGCTCTGTTATATCTCTACTTTTGATGTGTTGAACCCTCGTCCTTCAAGACTCGAATTACACTGCGGGATGCGCTCTGCAGGTTGCTGTAGGTTGGAGAATGGGAAAACACACACAAACACTCAAAACTATTTGTCATGAACAATTACATCGATTATTGAACATTAGCAGCTAATTATAATCAATCAAATCACCATTTAAAGGGTGTTATGAGACCAACTATGCAACACAGGTATCCTTAAATTTGATGTAATTTCATACCTGAAAAATAGATGTCCCGAATACATTTACAAATCACTTGTGAACTACGGTGCTGATGTTCACCTGTGATTTGCAAATTAATGAACAATTTCCTGTCTGGAATCATCAGCAGTGGTTTTTTTTTTTTGGTAGAGGTTTCGACCCTTTCGCAGAAGCACATCGATGCCTCCCAACATTGCTTCCTTGCACGTGATCTACGTGCGACTAAACTCCTCCATGAGTCTTCGATGAACGTAAATAAAAATTTCACACCTTGCAGACTGTCGGGCGAAAGAAACTTCACAAAAGTTTGATGTTGGAAGTGGGAGGGAGACCAAGGGTGTAAACCAGATAGATAAATCATGGCCAAGCCTCTGCGGTATGTTTGACTCAACCGAGCATGCAGTTTGCCTTTACAGTTCAAGATCAAGATTCTCTCCACACCTGGGCGACACATTGTCTCCTCTCTCCACAGCTATCTCATGGGTTTACTCCTCCCTTCATGCCGGGCTCACAAATTGTCTGCACACTCACAAATAACATGCTGCTCTCGATGGCAAGCTCTCAGCACTCAGCATGGCAGGGTTGCACAGGGAAGTATCAATCGAAACACAGTCATATATACAGTGCCCTCCATAAGGGTCATAAATACAGTGCCCTCCATAAGGGTCATATGTACAATCATATATGCAGTGCCCTCCATAAGGGTCATATGTACAGTCATATATGCAGTGCCCTCCATAAGGGTCATATGTACAATCATATATACAGTGCCCTCCATAAGGGTCATATATACAGTCATATATGCAGTGCCCTCCATAAGGGTCATATGTACAATCATATATGCAGTGCCCTCCATAAGGGTCATATGTACAGTCATATATGCAGTGCCCTCCATAAGGGTCATATGTACAATCATATATGCAGTGCCCTCCATAAGGGTCATATGTACAATCATATATACAGTGCCCTCCATAAGGGTCATATGTACAATCATATATGCAGTGCCCTCCATAAGGGTCATATGTACAATCATATATACAGTGCTCTCCATAAGGGTCATATGTACAATCATATATGCAGTGCCCTCCATAAGGGTCATATGTACAGTCATATATGCAGTGCCCTCCATAAGGGTCATATGTACAATCATATATACAGTGCCCTCCATAAGGGTCATATATACAGTCATATATGCAGTGCCCTCCATAAGGGTCATATGTACAGTCATATATACAGTGCCCTCCATAAGGGTCATATATACAGTCATATATGCAGTGCCCTCCATAAGGGTCAAATATACAGTCATATATGCAGTGCCCTCCATAAGGGTCATATGTACAGTCATATATACAGTGCCCTCCATAAGGGTCATATAAACAGTCATATATGCAGTGCCCTCCATAAGTATTGGAACAGTGAAGTCAATTTTTTTTTTTATTGTTGCTGTAAACTCATGAAATTTATATTTGAGATAAAAAAATGAATGTGAGGCAAGAGCATGGAAGGTCATATTTATTTCTTGGTATTTCTATGTATATATGTTTTACCATTGTATAACAATAAGAGCCTGGTGTTGGCTTAGCGGTTTGGGTGCGGCCTGGGCTCCGAGGATCCTGGACTTGAATCCCGGTCAACCGCTGAATTAACGCCGGGGGGGGGGGGGGGGGGGGGGTTGACTCAGCCTGTCATCCTTCAGAGGTCGGCAAATTGAGCACCAGTTCACTGGTAATTCCCTGTGTGTCGCCAGAGGCGAATAACAGGGTTGGCGGCAGGAAGGGCATCCGGCCATAAAACATTGCTTCAAAAATGGGACCACGGGGCCCAAAAAAGGCCAACACCTGCTCTGCGGGGAAAATGGCCTCTAAAAGGTGTTTTTTTCTTTCTTGTTCTTCTTGTTCATTGCAGAACATTAACACTTTGCATGTTCAGTCCTCCCATTTTAGATGAGCTTATAACTGGTGAAACGGCAAATATCGAGACTCTCTGCTCACCTTCACTCCTTCATTCCTCTTTTCTCCCGCCTCTGGAACAAACTCCCTCACTCTCTCCAATCCCACTCCACCCTCCAGGTCTTTAAAACAGCTGTTCACCACCATCTCTTATCTTCCCCCATCCAAAACCTTGATCTTTTCTACCCCCGCTAATTTCACCCCAAATCCACTTTTTTAAAATTCTGACTTCTTTTCTTGAATTCCTTGCAATGTCCATATGTTTTATACCTCCCGCCCCCTTCCCGTGCCTCCTCCCTCCAAGCCCTCTCCCTCCCACAGATCTCCCGATGTCCCTGCTCTCAAATCTTGTACTTGTGTGTTTCCCTCTCTCCCCATATTGTCTCCCGCTCCCTTTACCTTATGTTTTACGTGTCAGATTGTCTTTTTGTGATTAATGTTATCTCTTACACGAGCCTCGATCTTGTACACACACAAAAAAAACTGACAGGAACAAATGACTGACAGGTATTTCTTGTTTCATTCATTGTTTACAAATAAAAGAGCTATGAATGTCTGACTTTGTTTTAGCCTTTGCGTGTTTGCCTCGAGAGACAACAGACACAAACCATCATGAAGACCAGAGAACTGCCTATGAAAGAAAAAACATAGGGGCAATGCCGCTGGCACTCACCTAGTAGAATAAACAGTATACTGCACCAACTAAAGGTATTTTAAACCAATTTCAATGGTTGCTCGAAGACAGGGCAGCATGTGGAATCACCCCGGACAGGACACCTATCCGGACAGGGCAGCATACTAACATAATCATAAGACTTTAAACAAACAAACAAAAAAAAGAACCTATTTTGGGGGTCAAACCTGGATTCACTTTGAACCCCGGTAAACCCCCTTAGGCCCCGTTTTGTTAACGCCGTGGACAAACTTTAGTCACAACACAACAAATATTATTTGTGCCAAATTTGGTCGCAATCCCATCAGCGCTTTCAGAGAAGAAGTTTCAAGTGTTTACGGACGGACGACGCGCCATCGCATAAGCTCCCCTGAACTTCGTTCCAGGTGACGCTAACAAGCTTCAAAACAATCTTCTCTCATCTCCTCTTCCTGTCCAGGCTGGCGTACCACAAGGTAGTGTTCTGGGCCCTGTGCCAGACACATCTCTGGTCTTCATTAATGATCTCTCTGGCTCTCTGAAAGTCCTCTCTATCGTTTTGCTGATGATTCCACTGTCTGGGCCAGTGCACCTGCCTCACACCTAGCTCGGCTTCACGCTGATGAAACCAAAGCGTTCAGAATCATTGGAATCTCCCGCGATGAAGCTATCTCCGAGGGCCTTTCACTCACTCACCGCAGGCAGGTTGGTGGTCTTTCTGTCTTCTACCGACTCCTCTCCGGCCTTGCCCCCCCAGCTCTCTCTGTGCTTTGTCCCCCAAATATTCCTGCAGGTCGCACAAGATCTGCCTGCAACCCTCTTATGGTTAAACTGCCGAAATCAAGACTCTCTGCTCACCTTCATTCCTCTTTTCTCCCGCCTCTGGAACAATCTCCCTCACTCCCTTCAATCCCACTCCTCCCTCCAGGTCTTTAAAACCGCTGTTCACCACCATCTCTTATCTTTCCCCATCCAAAACCTTGATCTTTTCTACCCCCGCCAATTCATCCCAAATCCACCTCCTTCAAATTCTGTTTTCTTTCCTGAAAGTCCTTTTCGTGTCCATCTTGTTTATCCCGTGTACCCCGCCCCAGCCTTCCACAGATCTCCCGATGTCCCTGTTCTCTACTGTTCTTGTGCTTCCCTCTCTCTCCCTCTTGTCTCATGCTCCCTTTATTATATGTTATATGTGTTAGCTCTTATACAAGCCTCGACTAAGCATACAAAAAAGCAATTTGGAAGCTGAAAGAACAGAATAATCCATCATGTATTTTGTACATTTAGTAGGATTTTAGAGCCGACTCTCTGTTGTTAAACACTCGAGAACAACTGCACCGGTACCATCCTTTCAGGAAATGATGGCGCCCTTGGCAGCTCATTCCATGCTGAAAACGGCGGGCCATGTTAAAGTTTCAAGATAAAGTGCGCGTCTCCGTCTACCTGAGCACTTCAACTTTGGAAGAGGAAATTATGATGCAAGAAAAGAAAATGCATTCAACTGTCAGCCGAGCCTCCATCACTTTAAAACAGAGGGAGTTTAAGTGCTGGCAAGAGCCAAATGAACAAAACTCATTCTCGACTTACATAACGATGTTTGAAAGAATTTCATAAAACAGCAATGACCACCCATTCAAGATCAAGATTTCCCTAACCCCAATCCTAACAACACTCATTCAAGATCAAGATTTCCCTAACCCTAATCCTAACAACACTCATTCAAGATCAAGATTTCCCTAACCCTAATCCTAACAACACTCATTCAAGATCAAGATTTCCCTAACCCTAACCCTAACCCTAACCCTAACAACCCTAACCCTAACCCTAACCCTAACCCTAACCCTAACCCTAACAACCCTAACCCTAACCCTAACCCTAACCCTAACAACCCTAACCCTAACCCTAACCCTAACAACACTCATTCAAGATCAAGATTTCCCTAACCCTAATCCTAACAACACTCATTCAAGATCAAGATTTCCCTAACCCTAATCCTAACAACACTCATTCAAGATCAAGATTTCCCTAACCCTAATCCTAACAACACCCATTTAAGATCAAGATTTCCCTAACGCTAATCCTAACAACACTCATTCAAGACCAAGATTTCCCTAACCCTAATCCTAACAACACTCATTCAAGATCAAGATTTCCCTAACCCTAATCCTAACAACACTCATTCAAGATCAAGATTTCCCTAACCCTAACCCTAACAACACTCATTCAAGATCAAGATTTCCCTAACCCTAACCCTAACAACACTCATTCAAGATCAAGATTTCCCTAACCCTAACAACACCCATTTAAGATCAAGATATCCCTAACCCTAATAACACTCATTCAAGATCAAGATTTCCCTAACCCTAATCCTAACAACACTCATTCAAGATCAAGATTTCCCTAACCCTAACCCTAGCAACACTCATTCAAGATCAAGATTTCCCTAACCCTAATCCTAACAACACTCATTCAAGATCAAGATTTCCCTAACCCTAACCCTAACAACACTCATTCAAGATCAAGATTTCCCTAACCCTAATCCTAACAACACTCATTCAAGATCAAGATTTCCCTAACCCTAACCCTAACAACACTCATTCAAGATCAGGATTTCCCCAACCCTAACCCTAACAACACTCATTCAAGATCAAGATTTCCCTAACCCTAACCCTAACAACACTCATTCAAGATCAAGATTTCCCTAACCTTCACCCTAACAACACTCATTCAAGATCAAGATTTCCCTAACCCTAACCCTAACAACACTCATTCAAGATCAAGATTTCCCTAACCCTAACCCTAACAACACTCATTCAAGATCAAGATTTCCCTAACCCTAATCCTAACAACACTCATTCAAGATCAAGATTTCCCTAACCCTAATCCTAGCAACACTCATTCAAGATCAAGATTTCCCTAACCCTAACCCTAACAACACTCCTTCAAGATCAAGATTTCCCTAACCCTAACCCTAACAACACTCATTCAAGATCAAGATTTCCCTAACCCTAATCCTAACAACACTCATTCAAGATCAAGATTTCCCTAAACCTAATCCTAACAACACTCATTCAAGATCAAGATTTCCCTAAACCTAATCCTAACAACACTCATTCAAGATCAAGATTTCCCTAAACCTAATCCTAACAACACTCATTCAAGATCAAGATTTCCCTAACCCTAATCCTAACAACACTCATTCAAGATCAAGATTTCCCTAACCCTAATCCTAACAACACTCATTCAAGATCAGGATTTCCCCAACCCTAACCCTAACAACACTCATTCAAGACCAAGATTTCCCTAACCCTAATCCTAACAACACTCATTCAAGATCAAGATTTCCCTAACCCTAACCCTAACAACACTCATTCAAGATCAAGATTTCCCTAACCCTAATCCTAACAACACTCATTCACGATCAAGATTTCCCTAACCCTAACAACACTCATTCAAGATCAAGATTTCCCTAACCCTAATCCTAACAACACTCATTCAAGATCAAGATTTCCCTAACCCTAACCCTAACAACACTCATTCAAGATCAGGATTTCCCTAACCCTAACAACACTCATTCAAGATCAAGATTTCCCTAACCCTAACCCTAACAACACTCATTCAAGATCAAGATTTCCCGAACCCTAACCCTAACAACACTCATTCAAGATCAAGATTTCCCTAAACCTAACAACACCCATTTAAGATCAAGATTTCCCTAACCCTAATAACACTCATTCAAGATCAAGATTTCCCTAACCCTAATCCTAACAACACTCATTCAAGATCAAGATTTCCCTAACCCTAATCCTAACAACACTCATTCAAGATCAAGATTTCCCTAACCCTAACCCTAACAACACTCATTCAAGATCAAGATTTCCCTAACCCTAATCCTAACAACACTCATTCAAGATCAAGATTTCCCTAACCCTAATCCTAACAACACTCATTCAAGATCAAGATTTCCCTAACCCTAATCCTAACAACACCCATTTAAGATCAAGATTTCCCTAACGCTAATCCTAACAACACTCATTCAAGACCAAGATTTCCCTAACCCTAATCCTAACAACACTCATTCAAGATCAAGATTTCCCTAACCCTAATCCTAACAACACTCATTCAAGATCAAGATTTCCCTAACCCTAACCCTAACAACACTCATTCAAGATCAAGATTTCCCTAACCCTAACCCTAACAACACTCATTCAAGATCAGGATTTCCCCAACCCTAACCCTAACAACACTCATTCAAGATCAAGATTTCCCTAACCCTAATCCTAACAACACTCATTCAAGATCAAGATTTCCCTAACCCTAACCCTAACAACACTCATTCAAGATCAAGATTTCCCTAACCCTAACAACACCCATTTAAGATCAAGATATCCCTAACCCTAATAACACTCATTCAAGATCAAGATTTCCCTAACCCTAATCCTAACAACACTCATTCAAGATCAAGATTTCCCTAACCCTAACCCTAGCAACACTCATTCAAGATCAAGATTTCCCTAACCCTAATCCTAACAACACTCATTCAAGATCAAGATTTCCCTAACCCTAACCCTAACAACACTCATTCAAGATCAAGATTTCCCTAACCCTAATCCTAACAACACTCATTCAAGATCAAGATTTCCCTAACCCTAACCCTAACAACACTCATTCAAGATCAGGATTTCCCCAACCCTAACCCTAACAACACTCATTCAAGATCAAGATTTCCCTAACCCTAACCCTAACAACACTCATTCAAGATCAAGATTTCCCTAACCCTCACCCTAACAACACTCATTCAAGATCAAGATTTCCCTAACCCTAACCCTAACAACACTCATTCAAGATCAAGATTTCCCTAACCCTAACCCTAACAACACTCATTCAAGATCAAGATTTCCCTAACCCTAATCCTAACAACACTCATTCAAGATCAAGATTTCCCTAACCCTAATCCTAGCAACACTCATTCAAGATCAAGATTTCCCTAACCCTAACCCTAACAACACTCATTCAAGATCAAGATTTCCCTAACCCTAACCCTAACAACACTCATTCAAGATCAAGATTTCCCTAACCCTAATCCTAACAACACTCATTCAAGATCAAGATTTCCCTAAACCTAATCCTAACAACACTCATTCAAGATCAAGATTTCCCTAAACCTAATCCTAACAACACTCATTCAAGATCAAGATTTCCCTAAACCTAATCCTAACAACACTCATTCAAGATCAAGATTTCCCTAACCCTAATCCTAACAATACTCATTCAAGATCAAGATTTCCCTAACCCTAATCCTAACAACACCCATTTAAGATCAAGATTTCCCTAACCCTAATCCTAACAACACCCATTTAAGATCAAGATTTCCCTAACGCTAATCCTAACAACACTCATTCAAGACCAAGATTTCCCTAACCCTAATCCTAACAACACCCATTCAAGATCAAGATTTCCCGAACCCTAACCCAAACAAATAACCCTAACCCTAACCCGAACAACTCATTCAAGATCAAGATTTCCCTAACCCTAACAACTAACCCTAACAACTAACCCTAACCCTAACAATTAACCCTAACCCTAACAACCCTAACCCTAATCCTAACAACCCTAACCCTAATCCTAACAACCCTAACCCTAATCCTACCACCCTAACCCTAACAACCCTAACCCTAATCCTAACAACCCAACCCAAACAACCCGAACCCTAACCCTAATAACCCTAACTCTAACAACCCTAATCCTAATCCTAACCCTAACCCTAACCCTAACAACCCTAACCCTAACAACCCTAACCCTAATCCTAACCCTAACAACCCTAACCCTAACAACCGTAACCATAACCCTAATCCCAACCATAACCCTAACAACCCTAACCCTAATAACTCGCTAATTACCAAAGTTAAAATGTGTGTGGGATAAATTAATTTCAGCAATGTGGAAAAGAAACAGGAGTGATGGGCCACATCGCTCTTCCCTTGGATCAAGTTTCCGAGAGTAATGGCCGGGAATAGATGAAAGAAGCTGAAAAAGAGATGTAAGCAAAATCACCTCATTTTGCAATTCAGAAGCCACAAGGACACCCGGTGATATAATCTCAGCTTGAAGTATGAACTTCGCCTTTTATTGAAACTATTCTTTTATATCAAAAGTACATTCAATCCATTGAGCGGTTTGTGGGAGGGAGAGGAGCAGGCCATCCAAGGGAACCTCAAGTATACAACAAGCTATTCAATGCAAAGCAAGAAAAATGGAGACCGCACAAGTAGTCTCGTTCTTTTTTCTTTTTTACCAGGACGTTTGCATAACAAAGACGAGATGAGACAAGCAGTCTGAAAATGATGCTCACAACCATTGCAGCCTCATCACTGTGGAGTTTAAGAAACGGATGCGGTGTTTACACTGGTATTCATAACAACAATTCGTTCCACAGGATCAAGCAACATCCCCAAAACACCGATTTGTTTCAGAACAAAGCAAACTTTTCTACAACACACGTTTTTTTTTGAATTCCCAGGGAGGAATGAACCCCCAACGAGGGGCAAAGAAAATTCAAGGAATTTAAAAAATAACATTTACATTCCTTGGAGGCAGGTCGCTTTTTTTTTTTTTTAAATCTCTTTCCAAACCCATCGCCGACGTAAACATGCGCCAGAGCACGCAACAACAAAACAACAACTCTGATTCGATGGTAGCGGCCCGCATGCCGTCTCGCTGCCATGTGTTCCGGGGCCGACGGGGACGGCACGTGCTTGGCAGAACCTCCCGGGTGGCTCGCCTAACTCGTGTGGTTACTGTAGTTGATGTAAGTAGTCTTTTTCACAGGAGAAGCTGCGGAGGGAGTGAGAGAATGTGGAGAGTCTCCTTCAACATCGGAAGATTTCAACGGTGGCCATTTAAACAAGATAAGCGTTACGCCTAGGTCCCCCGTTGGTGAAGTGATGTGAGTTGACAAAGTGGAAGATGCAAGGCGGCCATCTTGGATTTTGACGTGGCGACCCAATTTTCAATAGCGTTCTCCCTTATGCGTCGATACACCCACACACCAGATTAGAAGTTAGTAGTTCGTTTATATTTCAAGATATTTCGCTCACAAGGTTCAGACATATATATGGTGGCGGCCATCTCGGATTTTGACGTGGGGACCCAATTTTCAATATCATTCTTCCTTATGCGTAGATACACCCACACACCAGATTAGAAGTTAGTAGTTCGTTTATTTTTCAAGATATTTCGTTCACAAGGTTCAGACATACATGGTGGTGGCCATCTTGGATTTTGACGTGGGGACCAAATTTTCAGAAGCTTTCTTCCTTATGGGTAGATACACCCAGGCACCAGATTAGAAGTTGGTACTTCGCTTATTTTTCAAGATATTCCGCTCACAAGGTTCAGACATATATATGGTGGCGGCCATCTTGGATTTTGACGTGGCGACCCAATTTTCAATAGCTTTCTTCCTTGTGCCTAGATACACCCACACACCAGATTAGAAGTTAGTAGTTCGCTTATTTTTCAAGATATTCCGCTCAGAAGGTTCAGACATATGTGGTGGCGGCCATCTTGGATTTTGACGTGGCGACCCAATTTTCAATAGCTTTCTTCCTTATGCCTAGATACACCCACACACCAGATTAGAAGTTGGTATTTCGCTTATTGTTTAAGATATTCCGCTCACAATGTTCAGACATACATGGCGGCGGCCATCTTGGATTTTGACGTGGGTTGCACCCCCACACCAAATTAGAATTCGGTCCTTCGCTTACGCACGCACGTACGCACGCCCGCACGCACGCACGCACGCATGGACGGACGCACGGACGGGAAAACCATAGTCCCCTTTTCGCTCCGCGGTGCGACGGGGGACAAAAAGTTGGTCCCTTCTCAGGTTGCCAACGATGATGGACCGAGTGTGGTGAAGTGTGGACACCAACACAACATTGATGAAGAGCAGGAAGCAAGGAGAATCTGGAGTTTTGCGCATTAACCTTTCGACGGAGCAAAACCGGGCTCAAGGGTTTCGACTAATTTTGTCATTCCAACTGTCGGTACAGATGGCAAGGTGTCTAGCCAGAGTCGGTCTGGCGTCGTTGGCTACCTGGGTTGAAACCGGGAATATACAGGGCAAGTCCAGATCACTAAAACACAGTTCCATCATTGTTTTGTTGAATATTATAACCCATTTATTCCTTGTGCTGTCAAGATGGCCAAGACGTCTGCACACTCGCCTCGAAGCTGTCCAGCTGGGGTTTGATTCCCACCCAGGATATCTCATCCAGGATAGTAACCTCATCCCAAGAAACGGCTTTAGCAGAACCGACGCTCTGGATGGAGCATGATACATGATATTTTATGGAGAAAAGTAAATAAAAAGACAAACTATGTTCTCCACAATGGAAGACGTCTTTACAAAGAACCGAGTCGGTTGTGTCTGCAGAAAAAAGTGACGATGAATTTTCTCAACCAAATATTGAGAGGGGTAAAATACCTGCCGTGGAAAGAGAGTTTGGCACAGCGGTTGGTTACCTGTCTCTGTTGAAGGGTTCTCTCTCATACTTTGAAAAAGAGCTCACGCCCAACATGTTGCTTCCCTCTTACCCACGGGGGTTAACATAACTCAATATTCCGGTGAAAAATTCATTTTTTTCCCCCCATAAAGATTTCTAAGTTATCTTTTTAAAGATAATAAAAGATGAAAGGGTATGTTTGATTCTCAACAAAAATGATAAAAGTTAAAAAACACATTTGGTGAGATGTCAACGTAACTGTCAAAAGCCTCATAATTTTAAAATAATAATCCTCATAAACCTAACTCAAAAATTCTAACCCTGCTAACTCAAACTCCAAATCAAACTCTAAACTAACCCTGATTACTCTAACCATCATAACACTAAGTCTAACCACTATGCTAACTCTTACCATGACCATCATAAACATGTCTCAAAATCCTCTCGAATCCTAACCCTCATAATCTTCACTCAAACACTAACCCTCATAACCTTAACTCAAACTCTAAACCTCAGAACCTTAACTCAAACTCTAACCCTCATAACCTTAACTCAAACTCTAACCCTCATAACCTTAACTCAAACTCTAACCCTCATAAACTTAACTGAAACTCTAAACCTCATAACCTTAACTCAAACTCTAACCCTCATAACCTTAACTCAAACACTAACCCTCATAACCTTAACTCAAACTCTAACCCTCGTAACCTTAACTCAAACTCTAACCCTCAAAACCTTAACTCAAACACTAACCCTCGTAACCCTAACTCAAACTCTAACCCTCGTAACCTTCACTCAAACTCTAACCCTCATAAAATTAACTCAAACTCTAACCCTCATAACCTTAACTCAAACTCTAACCCTCATAACCTTAACTCAAACACGAACCCTCATAACCTTAACTCAAACTCTAACCCTCGTAACCTTCACTCAAACTCTAACCCTCATAACCTCAACTCAAACTCTAACCCTCATAACCTTAACTCAAACACTAACCCTCATAACCT
Source organism: Myxine glutinosa (assembly GCF_964187855.1). Taxonomy (NCBI): domain Eukaryota; kingdom Metazoa; phylum Chordata; class Myxini; order Myxiniformes; family Myxinidae; genus Myxine; species Myxine glutinosa. The sequence continues at coordinate 204,986,649 of NC_136264.1, forward strand.
TAACTCAAACTCTAACGCTCCTAACCTTAACTCAAACTCTAACCCTCATAACCTTAACTCAAACTCTAACCCTCATAACCTTAACTCAAACTCTAACCCTCATAACCTTAACTCAAACATTAACCCTCATAACCTTAACTCAAACTCTAACCCTCATAACCTTAACTCAAACTCTAACCCTCATAACCTTAACTCAAACACTAACCCTCATAACCTTAACTCAAACTCTAACCCTCATAACCTCAACTCAAACTCTAACCCTCATAACCTTAACTCAAACACTAACCCTCATACCCTTAACTCAAACACTAACCCTCATAACCTTAACTCAAACTCTAACCCTCATAACCTAAACTCAAACTCTAACCCTCATAACCTTAACTCAAACTCTAACCCTCATAACCTTAACTCAAACACTAACCCTCATAACCTCAATTCAAACTCTAACCCTCATAACCTTAACTCAAACTCTAACCCTCATAACCTCAACTCAAACTCTAACCCTCGTAACCTTAACTCAAACACTAACCCTCATAACCTTAACTCAAACACTAACCCTCATAACCTTAACTCAAACTCTAACCCTCATAACCTCAACTCAAACTCTAACCCTCGTAACCTTAACTCAAACTCTAACCCTCATAACCTTAACTCAAACTCTAACCCTCATAACCTTAACTCAAACTCTAACCCTCATAACCTTAACTCAAACACTAACCCTCATAACCTTAACTCAAACACTAACCCTCATAACCTCAACTCAAACTCTAACCCTCATAACCTTAACTCAAACACTAACCCTCATAACCTCAACTCAAACTCTAACCCTCATAACCTTAACTCAAACTCTAACCCTCATAACCTTAACTCAAACTCTAACCCTCATAACCTTAACTCAAACTCTAACCCTCGTAACCTTAACTCAAACTCTAACCCTCGTAACCTCAACTCAAACTCTAACCCTCGTAACCTTAACTCAAACACTAACCCTCATAACCTTAACTCAAACACTAACCCTCATAACCTCAACTCAAACTCTACCCCTCATAACCTTAACTCAAACACTAACCCTCATAACCTCAACTCAAACTCTAACCCTCATAACCTTAACTCAAACTCTAACCCTCATAACCTTAACTCAAACTCTAACCCTCATAACCTTAACTCAAACTCTAACCCTCATAACCTCAACTCAAACTCTAACCCTCGTAACCTTAACTCAAACACTAACCCTCATAACCTTAACTCAAACACTAACCCTCATAACCTTAACTCAAACTCTAACCCTCATAACCTCAACTCAAACTCTAACCCTCGTAACCTTAACTCAAACTCTAACCCTCATAACCTTAACTCAAACACTAACCCTCATAACCTTAACTCAAACTCTAACCCTCATAACCTTAACTCAAACACTAACCCTCATAACCTTAACTCAAACACTAACCCTCATAACCTCAACTCAAACTCTAACCCTCATAACCTTAACTCAAACACTAACCCTCATAACCTCAACTCAAACTCTAACCCTCATAACCTTAACTCAAACTCTAACCCTCATAACCTTAACTCAAACTCTAACCCTCATAACCTTAACTCAAACTCTAACCCTCGTAACCTCAACTCAAACTCTAACCCTCGTAACCTTAACTCAAACACTAACCCTCATAACCTTAACTCAAACACTAACCCTCATAACCTCAACTCAAACTCTACCCCTCATAACCTTAACTCAAACACTAACCCTCATAACCTCAACTCAAACTCTAACCCTCATAACCTTAACTCAAACTCTAACCCTCATAACCTTAACTCAAACTCTAACCCTCATAACCTTAACTCAAACTCTAACCCTCATAACCTGAACTCAAACTCTAACCCTCATAACCTGAACTCAAACTCTAACCCTCATAACCTTAAATCAAACTCTAACCCTCGTAACCTTAACTCAAACACTAACCCTCATAACCTCAACTCAAACTCTAACCCTCATAACCTTAACTCAAACACTAACCCTCATAACCTCAACTCAAACTCTAACCCTCGTAACCTTAACTCAAACACTAACCCTCATAACCTTAACTCAAACTCTAACCCTCATAACCTTAACTCAAACTCTAACCCTCGTAACCTTAACTCAAACACTAACCCTCATAGCCTTAACTCAAACTCTAACCCTCGTAACCTTAACTCAAACACTAACCCTCATAACCTCAACTCAAACTCTAACCCTCATAACCTTAACTCAAACACTAACCCTCATAACCTCAACTCAAACTCTAACCCTCATAACCTTAACTCAAACTCTAACCCTCATAACCTTAACTCAAACTCTAACCCTCATAACCTTAACTCAAACTCTAACCCTCGTAACCTTAACTCAAACACTAACCCTCATAACCTTAACTCAAACTCTAACCCTCATAACCTTAACTCAAACTCAAACCCTCATAACCTTAACTCAAACTCTAACCCTCATAACCTTAACTCAAACTCTAACCCTCGTAACCTTAACTCAAACACTAACCCTCATAACCTTAACTCAAACTCTAACCCTCATAACCTTAACTCAAACTCTAACCCTCATAACCTTAACTCAAACTCTAACCCTCATAACCTCAACTCAAACTCTAACCCTCGTAACCTTAACTCAAACACTAACCCTCATAACCTTAACTCAAACACTAACCCTCATAACCTCAACTCAAACTCTAACCCTCATAACCTTAACTCAAACACTAACCCTCATAACCTCAACTCAAACTCTAACCCTCATAACCTTAACTCAAACTCTAACCCTCATAACCTTAACTCAAACTCTAACCCTCGTAACCTTAACTCAAACACTAACCCTCATAACCTTAACTCAAACTCTAACCCTCGTAACCTTAACTCAAACACTAACCCTCATAACCTTAACTCAAACACTAACCCTCGTCACTCAAACTCTAACCCTCGTAACCCAAACTCTAACCTTAATCTTCAAAGTCTCAAAATTCAAAATCTTACTCCAATCCTAAATCTCCTTCGACCCAAAACTCCAACCCGACCACACAATAACTTATTGTAGTGGTGTCACTAATATTAGCACAATAATAGACTCCCCGACACTCAACATGGGTATTCGCTGCGAAGTATATCAAATTACTCCCCAAAAAATTAAATTTATATACATTACAAACTTATCTACTTCTGCTATGTCCACTTCTGTTTGTTTACTTAATATGTTTCAATCGACTGTGCCCCTTGTAAACAATCGCTGAGCGATCTAGCCTGCGTTCGAATCCCGACCCAGCTATAAGCTATCTAGCCTGGGTTCGAATCCCGACCCAGCTATAAGCTATCTAGCCTGGGTTCAAATCCCGACCCAGCTATAAACTGTCAAGCCTGGGTTCGAATCCCGACCCAGCTATAAACTGTCAAGCCTGGATTCGAATCCCGACCCAGCTATAAACTGTCAAGCCTGGGTTCAAATCCCGACCCAGCTTTTAACTGTCTAGCCTGGGTTCGAATCCCGACCCAGCTATAAACTGTCAAGCCTGGGTTCGAATCCCGACCCAGCTATAAGCTATCTAGCCTGGGTTCAAATCCCGACCCAGCTATAAACTGTCAAGCCTGGGTTCGAATCCCGACCCAGCTATAAACTGTCAAGCCTGGGTTCGAATCCCGACCCAGCTATAAACTGTCAAGCCTGGGTTCGAATCCCGACCCAGCTATAAACTGTCAAGCCTGGGTTCGAATCCCGACCCAGCTATAAACTGTCAAGCCTGGGTTCAAATCCCGACCCAGCTATAAGCGATCTAGCCTGGGTTCAAATCCCGACCCAGCTATAAGCTATCTAGCCTGGGTTCAAATCCCGACCCAGCTTTTAACTGTCTAGCCTGGGTTCGAATCCCGACCCAGCTATAAACTGTCAAGCCTGGGTTCGAATCCCGACCCAGCTATAAGCTATCTAGCCTGGGTTCAAATCCCGACCCAGCTTTTAACTGTCTAGCCTGGGTTCGAATCCCGATCCAGCTTTTAACTGTCTAGCCTGGGTTCGAATCCCGACCCAGCTATAAACTGTCAAGCCTGGGTTCGAATCCCGACCCAGCTATAAGCTATCTAGCCTGGGTTCAAATCCCGACCCAGCTTTTAACTGTCTAGCCTGGGTTCGAATCCCGACCCAGCTATAAACTGTCAAGCCTGGGTTCGAATCCCGACCCAGCTATAAGCTATCTAGCCTGGGTTCAAATCCCGACCCAGCTTTTAACTGTCTAGCCTGGGTTCAAATCCCGACCCAGCTTTTAACTGTCTAGCCTGGGTTCGAATCCCGACCCAGCTACAAGCTATCTAGCCTGGGTTCAAATCCCGACCCAGCTTTTAACTGTCTAGCCTGGGTTCGAATCCCGATCCAGCTTTTAACTGTCTAGCCTGGGTTCGAATCCCGACCCAGCTATAAGCTATCTAGCCTGGGTTCAAATCCCGACCCAGCTTTTAACTGTCAAGCCTGGGTTCGAATCCCGACCCAGCTATAAGCTATCTAGCCTGGGTTCGAATCCCGACCCAGCTTTAAACTGTCTAGCCTGGGTTCGAATCCCGACCCAGCTATAAGCTATCTAGCCTGGGTTCGAATCCCGACCCAGCTATAAGCTATCTAGCCTGGGTTCAAATCCCGACCCAGCTTTAAACTGTCTAGCCTGGGTTCGAATCCCGACCCAGCTATAAGCTATCTAGCCTGCGTTCGAATCCCGACCCAGCTATAAGCTATCTAGCCTGGGTTCAAATCCTGACCCAGCTTTAAACTGTCTAGCCTGGGTTCGAATCCCGACCCAGCTATAAGCTATCTAGCCTGCGTTCGAATCCCGACCCAGCTATAAGCTATCTAGCCTGGGTTCAAATCCCGACCCAGCTTTTAACTGTCAAGCCTGGGTTCGAATCCCGACCCAGCTATAAACTGTCAAGCCTGGGTTCGAATCCCGACCCAGCTATAAGCTATCTAGCCTGGGTTCGAATCCCGACCCAGCTATAAGCTATCTAGCCTGGGTTCGAATCCCGACCCAGCTTTTAACTGTCTAGCCTGGGTTCGAATCACGACCCAACTATAAACTGTCAAGCCTGGGTTCGAATCCCGACCCAGCTTTTAACTGTCTCGCCTGGGTTCGAATCCCGACCCAGCTATAAGCTATCTAGCCTGGGTTCAAATCCCGACCCAGCTTTTAACTGTCTAGCCTGGGTTCGAATCCCGACCCAGCTATAAGCTATCTAGCCTGGGTTCAAATCCCGACCCAGCTTTTAACTGTCTAGCCTGGGTTCGAATCCCGACCCAGCTATAAGCTATTTAGCCTGGGTTCAAATCCCGACCCAGCTATAAGCTATCTAGCCTGGGTTCGAATCCCGACCCAGCTTTTAACTGTCTAGCCTGGGTTCGAATCCCGACCCAGCTATAAGCTATCTAGCCTGGGTTCAAATCCCGACCCAGCTTTTAACTGTCTAGCCTGGGTTCGAATCCCGACCCAGCTATAAGCTATCTAGCCTGCGTTCAAATCCCGACCCAGCTTTTAACTGTCTAGCCTGGGTTCAAATCCCGACCCAGCTATAAGCTATCTAGCCTGGGTTCAAATCCCGACCCAGCTTTTAACTGTCTAGCCTGGGTTCAAATCCCGACCCAGCTATAAGCTATCTAGCCTGGGTTCAAATCCCGACCCAGCTTTTAACTGTCAAGCCTGGGTTCGAATCCCGACCCAGCTATAAGCTATCTAGCCTGGGTTCAAATCCCGACCCAGCTTTTAACTGTCTAGCCTGGGTTCGAATCCCGACCCAGCTATAAGCTATCTAGCCTGGGTTCAAATCCCGACCCAGCTATAAGCTATCTAGCCTGGGTTCGAATCCCGACCCAGCTTTTAACTGTCTAGCCTGGGTTCGAATCCCGACCCAGCTTTTAACTGTCTAGCCTGGGTTCGAATCCCGACCCAGCTTTTAACTGTCTAGCCTGGGTTCGAATCCCGACCCAGCTATAAACTGTCAAGCCTGGGTTCGAATCCCGACCCAGCTATAAGCTATCTAGCCTGGGATCGAATCCCGACCCAGCTATAAGCTATCTAGCCTGGGTTCAAATCCCGACCCAGCTTTTAACTGTCTAGCCTGGGTTCGAATCCCGACCCAGATATAAACTGTCTAGCCTGGGTTTGAATCCCGACCCAGCTGTAAACTGTGTAGCCTGGGTTCGAATCCCGACCCAGCTATAAACTGTCTAGCCTGGGTTTGAATCCCGACCCAGATATAAACTATCTAGCCTGGGTTCAAATCCCGACCCAGATATAAACTGTCTAGCTTGGGTTCGAATGCCGACCCAGCTATAAACTGTCTAGCCTCGGTTCGAATCCCGACCCAGCTATAAACTGTCTAACCTGGGTTCGAATCCCGACCCAGCTGTAAACTGTCTAGCCTGGGTTCAAATCCCGACCCAGATATAAACTGTCTAGCCTGGGTTCGAATCCCGACCCAGCTATAAACTGTCTAGCCTGGGTTCGAATCCCGACCCAGCTATAAACTGTCTAGCCTGGGTTCAAATCCCGACCCAGATATAAACTGTCTAGCCTGGGTTCGAATCCCGACCCAGCTATAAACTGTCTAGCCTGGGTTCAAATCCCGACCCAGATATAAACTGTCTAGCTTGGGTTCGAATGCCGACCCAGCTATAAACTGTCTAGCCTCGGTTCGAATCCCGACCCAGCTATAAACTGTCTAACCTGGGTTCGAATCCCGACCCAGCTGTAAACTGTCTAGCCTGGGTTCAAATCCCGACCCAGATATAAACTGTCTAGCCTGGGTTCGAATCCCGACCCAGCTATAAACTGTCTAGCCTGGGTTCGAATCCCGACCCAGCTATAAACTGTCTAGCCTGGGTTCAAATCCCGACCCAGATATAAACTGTCTAGCCTGGGTTCGAATCCCGACCCAGCTATAAACTGTCTAGCCTGGGTTCGAATCCCGACCCAGCTATAAACTGTCTAGCCTGGGTTCGAATCCCGACCCAGCTGTAAACTGTCTAGCCTGGGTTTGAATCCCGACCCAGCTGTAAACTGTCTAGCCTGGGTTCAAATCCCGACCCAGCTGTAAACTGTCTAGCCTGGGTTTGAATCCCGACCCAGCTGTAAACTGTCTAGCCTGGGTTCGAATCCCGACCCAGCTAAAAACTATCTAGCCTGGGTTCGAATCCCGACCCAGCTATAAACTGTCTAGCCTGGGTTCGAATCCCGACCCAGCTATAAACTGTCTAGCCTGGGTTCGAATCCCGACCCAGCTAAAAACTGCCACCCTGGTGTTTGTTTCATTGGCAGGGCTATTCATCAATGTGTGTGCCATCCCTCAGATGCACGTTAAACTGGGTGCCATTGTGATCTAAGCGGTCGAATGTGGATCTATCCTCGATACGCATGCGGCTCGGAAAGGAGCAGGTGTGCATTGGCGTGTTCTGCCAGGTCCCATGACGCAATAATATGTTTCATTAAGTCACAAAGCCTTTGTACCAGCGAGGACAGCAATTCTTTCCGTTTTTATCAGCTCATCAATTTCGAAATTTTGGAAGCAATTAGTGCTGCAGGTAGAAAAGCCACAGGGACTTTTGGTGTGAGTTGCAGCACATACAAAGATGAAGACGTCACCATTGAACAAGTCTCGTTAATTCACTTACTGTTGATCTCTGTGTTCTCGCACAGTTCCGTCTTGGCCTGCCCGTTCGGCCGCTCGCTTGCCTTGTGTGACAGCTTCTGTGACATGGTGGCCGCCGTGACCACGGCCTTGAAGCTGCGCTTGCGCTTTTGCACGTTCTGCTCGGGGTGCAGAAGAATGATGTACACCTTGGGAAAGAAGAGCATTCCGAGGGCCACTGTGGCGCTGAGACTCATAGAGATGGTCAAGGTCGTAGTCTGGATGTACAGCTGAAGATAAAGAAAAATCATAGATCACCAAGACAATGCTGATAATAATAATAATAACAACAATCTTACTATAATTCACCAAATGTCCATCCGTCTGTTCAAAGGTACCGCAAAAACGGCTGAACCGATCGCAACGATATTTTGGGTGGGTAATCCTGAGACCCCTTGGAGTAAAACAGGCTATGTTGTTTTTTCAATTTTTTCCCAATTTTTCCAAGTTTTCCAATTTTCCAGTTTTTCCAAACACAATGGAATAATATTTAACGATATGAAGTGATGTGGCTTTTGTTGAAATTCTACAAATACTGTTTATTCTACGTACCAGGAGAGAGTACATCGACTCCTGACGAACTCTTCCTCCATAAACGTGCGGCTCCGAAGTAACATGGCAGCGTGTGCAAAGCGACTGAGAAACAGGTGTCGCGGCCGCTTCCGTGTTACAGATTCGGCGCGCACTCTTCACACATAAACGTGCGACTGAGAAAGACATGCAGCGGCCGCTTCCGTTTTGCAGAATTCAATCTTTTTTCAAAATGGGCGCCATGTACTGTTTAGATTTTGATGATTTGCGTGTGATATGATTCAACGGACGTTGATATGAATCGTTCAAAATAAACTAGAGAAGTTCCAGGGAACCTGAACTCAACTGGTCTATAGCAATATGATTAGAATATGCATAAAAGAACCACAAACGACAGACTTGCCATTTAATATGGAATATTTTTTTTGGGGGGTGAACTTACTTTTCAAGATGACTTAGAACCAAAAGTTCATTGGAATTATGTTGAAATTATTCTAGATTTTGTTAATGTGACCTTTAAAAGAAACAAAAACCACATTTGACATTTCGAAACAAATAAATTGATCCTTGAAAGTGATGTAAACTGATATCGATCTCAATTCATGGACAGTACTGTGTTAAACTTCTGTGCGTTTTCCAGAAGTATCTCTTTATTTTGCACATTAGCCAAAATTTTTTTTAACAAAAACAAAATTTAATTTACGACTGGGATTACGGACAGTAAAATTACAGTTCAGTACATCTTGTAACCCCCACGAGCATTCAGGAGAGCACGTACACGTTGAGGCATGCTGTTCACGAGATTTGCCAAGGTTTGGACAGGAATCGCTTGCCATGCAGTGACAATAGCCTGCTGCAATTCACACACAGAGGTCGGCTGCTGGTCCAAGTGGTCGATTTGACGCGTTAATTCTGCCCACAAGTTCTCCATCGGATTCATATCCGGGGACATGGCAGGCCACTCCATATGCTCTACACCATGGTCAGCAAGAAAGTGTTGGATCATGCGAGCACGATGAGGCCGTGCATTATCATCTTGGAAGACAAAGTTTCCTCAAAAGCCTGCACGAGCAAATGGAAGCAATGTTTCTTCCAGAATGGCCCTGTACTTGAACTGGTTCAGGTTTCCATTCAGAACAACCAGGTCAGTTTTGCCCCCTGCATGAAAAGCAGCCCAAACGGTCAACCCACCACCTCCAGCTTGGACTCTTGGCACTACACAATCTTTGTTGTAGGCTTCATGCACTTGTCTGCGCTATCGGACGCGGCCATCTTGACGATAGACCAGAAATCTAGACTCGTCATTGAAGATCACGTGATTCCAGTGTCCTGGCTGCCATTGACGGTGCTCTCTGGCCCACTGCAATCAGCGCTGGTGGTGTTGTCTGGTCAGGCATGGCTTTCTCCGGGGACACCTGGCACGATAGCCTGCTTGAACCAGTCGTTGGTTGACTAGCCTTCTGGATACAGGCACATTTGTCAGTTGCTGCCACTCAGCCCTAAGCCGATTAGCTGACTTGGTATGGCCATTGCGGACTAACCGGTGCAGCTGGCGATCATCCCTCCTTGTGGTTCTGCAGGGACATTCTGGCCTCGGTATTGGAGTAGGGACACCCCTCTGAGCATTTCGTTTCAGGATCCTTGACACCTGACCTTGAGTGAGGTGATACTGCCGAGCAATAGCACGCTGTTTCATGCCGTAATTTCGTAAAGCCACTACTCCATGACAAACAGCATTGTCGAGTTGACGGACCATCTCCAGAGGAAGCGGCAATAACTTTTGGAGACGTGCAGCAGTTGTTTTCCACTAATACAGAACGCAACAACCCTTGTATACCCGACTGTGAAGCCAATCATCAAATACACCTGTCCGTACATTTTGCCACGCCACCTGTGATATAATCCTGTTGTTGACTTCTTGCTGCGATAGACAATCAGTGACATGGTTCTTTTAACAAATAAATCACCGAAGTGTAAAAGAAACTCACCAGATTGATATACTGAATTAAGAAAGTAAACCCAAGTCAAGAAAAAAAAATATTCCATATTAAATGCCAAGTCTGTATATAGTTTATATGTGCTAAAAATATATGACAAAAATTGTTTTCAATATGGCCACCCTGCCGCGCCCATTTTTGGGCGTGCAATGCCCAAATGCAATCCCAAACTAGTTTATGTCTTAAAGATGCTGCATAACAAGTTTCATCAAACTTCATCAATATTTGTGACTTTTAGAGCATAGACGTCGGATTGTTTACAGACGACAGACAGACAGACAGACAGACAGACGGACGGACGATGGACACTGGGTGTCGACAAAAACTCAGCTGGACATAGTCCAGTTGAGTTTAAAAAAGCCTTCAATTTCTGATATTTTGCCTTTTCATTTGGGCCTCCCAATTGAAGCTCCGCCCATAGGGTGGGTCCCGTTGCTAGTAATAATAATAATAATAATATCAAGTAGATATTGCCAATGGTAATCCTTTCCCCGCGCCTATGATCCGATGATGGTAGCGTCCTTTTCGGACCGCCGTATGACCTTGACCTTCAACATTTAGGGATAGAGTGCACATAAAGCCAATGTATCATCATCTACAATCTATCCATAAAACTCAACATCATCAAATTGAAAGAAAATTGTTCAAGATATCAAAAATGTGTTTTTTGTTAATTAGGTCACAATCTGAAAAAGTAGGTCAAGGACACAAATCAAATATCAGGTGCACAACTTCAATGCAGGTGGGTACAGTATTATGATTTATGATGCAAGAACATCTTGGAAGGTCAAGCGGTCTTTGAGATTCTTCATCGCCAAAATTGAGCAATGACAAAAAAATGCATTTTTCAGGCAGACTTTTCACCTTGACCTTTAACCCTGCGGAATATGATGTACAATGAGAGTAAATGCTTCCTGCTCTCGGCTATCTCTGGAGGGAAATTTCATTCCGATCAGACAAGCCTTGGTGAAGTATTTGCGAAAAATGTTAAACTGTCTATAATTAGGTCATGACCTTAATATTAATTAGGTCAAGGTAAAAATATGTCAACCCCACTTATTTTGTATTCCCATTATTGATGGAAATTTTCATTCCGAAAGTCTCAGCTGGCCCCGACATACCGCTCGGACATTGATACAGCTTGGAAATTGGGAGTGCAGGAAGAAGAAGAAGAAAAACAAACAAAAAAACCTAAGTCGTGGTTTAGCACACCTTGGCGTCTACGGAAGTCTAAGGTACCATTAAAAATTGAGGACACTTATTATAGAAACAAACCCTAACCAGGTTTCCGCTATCCTATAGGGGGAGGGTAAATAATTTTTACAATGTAGCCCCGTGGGGGACTGATGGTTATTTCCCCATGGTTTCTGAAAATATTTTTTAAATAAATTACCTGAAAGGTGAAACCCCCCTTTGGAGCAAAACCTCTCTTTTCCCCCCTTTAAATGGTCGGATCCGGATGGGGAGCACAACGCCATGAGACCTTACTGTCCTGATGCATTGTACCAAATTTGGTCCCTATCACACAGGTAGTTGTGGAGAAGATGTTTTAGTGAAAATGAGGCATTCAAGGACGGGGTGCGTGGCCCCCCTTTATGGGGAGTTAAGACCATGAGGAACACAACGTAAGGTTAGGGAATGGTCCCGATGCCTCGTGGCAAGTTTGATCTTGATCTGTCTGGCGGTTTCTGAGAAGAAGATTTTTTAATTAAATACCAATATTTGGGACAAAACCCCCTTCTATCTCCTTTAGTGTGAGCACATCCCGATGGGGAGCACAACCCCATGAGACCTGGCTGGCCTGATGCATCAAACCAAATTTGGTCCATATCAGTCGGGTAATTTCTGAGGAGAAAATGTTGTAGTCAAAATGTTAACGGGCGTACGGACATCAAACATCTGTCCGTCCGTCCGTCTATACGAACGGCTAGACACTGGGAAGCATTATACGAGGTTATTTCGGAGAAATGACTTAATAATAATAACAATAATCAGCAGGAGCGTTATATAATGGACAAAAATGGTTTCCAATTCTCCATCCACAATGAATTTAGATAATATCTTCAATGCATCAGCAAAATGTTTTTGTGCACGTCATCACACCTTGCGCGTTTCAGGAGTGCATTATAACCGCTAGGGAGAGATAAATGATTTTTTTATGGTGAAACATTCATCATTATCATCATCATCATCATAATCATCATAATCAGCCTATCCACCAACCCCAACCCCAACGTTAACCCTAACCATAAGCCTAACCCTAACGCTAACCCAAACACTAAGCCTAACCCTAAACCCTAACCCTATCCACCAACCCTAACCCTAAGCCTAACCCTAACCCTAAGCCTAAGCCTAACCCTATCCACCAACCCCAATCCTAACCCTAACAAGACTAAGACCAATTTTTTTTATTTACAATTTGATTTGATTGGAAAATAAAAATTCAAATCAAATGGAAACATTGGTTTTCAGATTCAGAGACTCAAACTTTTCAAAAAAGTAAATACTGTTATGTCAGGTGGGGTAGTGATATGTAGAGCCAGATAGATCTAAATAGCTAACGTGCTTCGCTTGTCGCGGTAAGGAAACCACCCTGTAATAAGTTTCATGTGTAGGCGTTTTGTCGGTTAAGATGTATACTTGTGAACATACCAGGATGTTCGAGTGATAAATAGAGTAGGGATTAAAAGATAACGCCCCTATGTGTCGCACCTGGTCAGCCAAACCTTTGTCCCTTTTGGCAATGCACCCATTTAGACACGTAGTTAGGTCCTTAGTGCAACACTAAATAACTCCCTTCCCTGACATGACTTTGGAAGACGAACAGGCAAGGGGGAGGGGGGAGGGGGGAGGGGCGCCGCCGCCAGTTACACCTCCGACAGGCCCAGCCACCTTGGGTAGCACGCGCTATGACCATGCTACAGGGAACGAGTGTTGGGGTGGCGCGGTAGGCGCGAACCTCCAGCCAACGAGTCGGTGGAGGGCACTGATTGGGTGGCACGCCAGGGCTGACGTCATCACCGCGGGAAGGTTATTTAAGGGAGTGCCGAACGCCATTTTCTCTTGCGGCTTGTGCTCTTGGAGATCCAGCATTTCTTAGCACATGCGGTTCTTGCTTGCGCAGCGTCCTCTTGCAGAACGTCCTTCGCTGGCTGTCGTGTGTGATCGGTGCTCCTGAAGCTTGGAGTGGTGTACGGACTTCGCGGGCGTTGGCTCGCCATCTGCGTGTGCTTGGAGCGGTGTTCGGTGCTGTGGTGCTGGAACAAGGGACCTCATGGGTGCATCGGGGCCGAACGGAGCCGTGTTGGACGGCAGCCAAAGACAAGACGAGGGACAGATAAGGCCGCACGCACCATTTTACATTTTACACGACGAGACAATTCTTTTCCTTTAATCCATTCCTGTGTCTGTTGTTGAGTCCGGTGTGTGGGATCCAAAATTTCGGATTTAGTTTATTTGATTACCGTCGCGTTCCTTGTTATCGGGTCCGTGAATAAATCTTTATTTTTGTACATTTTAATTCGGTGTCGCGTGCATTAATTTCCCTGCAGCTGCCATCGTTTCACCAAGGTAAGCGCTTTTGCCACAGCCTTCCATTTTTCTTCTTCCTCCCGCGCGACCATAGTAAAATCCGTATTGGTTGTTGCCTCCGAATAAAACCGTTTTGGCCTATCCCCGATCTCTGGTGTTAACCGGAGTCGCACGACAACTGGTGTCAGGAGTGGGATTGAACTCTAACAAAAAAGAAAAAGAAAAAAAAAGAATTGGTGTCAGAGTGGAGAATTTGAACGCAAAATGTTTCTATGGTGAGGCGAAAATTTTATATAGTCGATTGGGCATACGAAGCGCTATATCGCGTCTTCAGGAAATTTAAATTCTGTTTTTGAGATAAAAAGCCGCGCCGGGTAGAGATCTTCTCTCGACGGAGGAGAAGGTGAGCGATATGGAGGAGGGAAGGATGGAAGATGCGGGAAGCAGAGGGAGTGAGTCGGAAGTAGTGGGGGTAGAGCCAGAGGGTAGTTTTGGAACTTCCCCCGCCGCAGGGACGGCCTCCAGAGACAACCAGGCCCTAATGCAATTCATTGGGGACCAACTGGGAGGATTGAACGATAAAATGGATGCTCAGAATAAAGAAATGAAGGACGAGAAGAAGGGAATGAACGAGCAAATGAATAACAACATGAGGGAAAGAAGGAATGATATGAATGCTCAAACCGAAAAAATTGAGGGATTGAATAACAAAATTGAGTCCCGGGGGAATGAACTAAAAGGAGGAATGAGGAGATTTGGCGCCGTTGGGGCTCACGAGCAGGGAATTGCACCAGGAATGGCAATGGGAGTAAATGGGGCGTGTCCACAGGTGAATGGGAAAAGGAAATTGGGAATGTCAAAATTGTACTGGGGAATGTTTCCCACATTGTGGCCTGGAGGTTTATCGGGACCGGCTGGATGCCACAACACCTCAACAGGGGATGAATTCGGAATGGTGCAGCACGAGGGCGGTTGTGCAGTGCAACAGGGGGTAGAGTTATTGGGGGTCCGTGTGATGGAGCCGGACCATGTATTTATTGATCAAGACCTGTCGGATCCGGAATTGATGGGGGATGATGATTAGGATGATGTGATTCAGCGGCTGGGGACCTGGGACAGTCCCATGGAGGACAAGGTTGACCAGGCTCAAAGGAGCTTGGGGGAGGAGGTGAGTCGGTCCGAGGAGGAGGTTGGAATGCCCGAGGGGACCCTCACCGTGCAGAACAATTGGGAAAAGGAGGCTCCGAAATTGAATGACCAGTTGGGGGAGTGTGTTGGCTCTGAGCTGGATTTGGACCTTGGAGATGAGTCGGGAGATCGAGCCTCTGAAGATTTGGTCCCCGTAGGGAATGTGGAACAGCTGCAGGGTGGGGGGGGGGGGGGGAGGAGGAGAACAACCTGTGATAGAGGTTGTTACCTGCAGCTGTGGTGATTGGACACCTGGGGCCAAAATTTTAAAAAGAAAATCTAAAAGAAAATTAAAATGGGAAATTGATTTGGAGCAGCCATGAGGGAGTTTGTCCCCGGGCTGCGGGATTTGGACCAGGGGAGGTCATGGGTGATGGCCTCGGGCAAAATTTGCCCCTTTGTCAATTTTGGTATGCCAGCCAGCTGGGGGGCAGTGCTGGCGCGATTTGGACGTGGGGTGCAGCCATGGGTGGCATGGTACGACCTGGGCCTCACGGGGGGTCTGGTGGAGTGTGGCGTCCCTTGTCCGTCGGGGTACCGGCCGGGCGTGTGGCTCTGGCCGACAGGGTCACTGGACCCTGGTGGGGGTTAAGACCTCCAGGGGGTCCGAGGTGGTTTCTCAAGCCTGGGATGGCAAATATTGAGGACCACTAGGGGGAGGTGTTGTGGGTCGTGCTTTGGTGGTGGCACTGCAGACGGCCAACTTGGGCCTGATGTAGTGACCACCCGGGCATGCAGCCTGACACCCTCCTCCTGAGACTCTGGGACAGCCGGCATGTGGTGACCTGCCATGCCGTGCTGGGCTATGGACGCGGGTCAAAACGAATGGACAGGGACGGAGATAGCCTGCCGGACAACCATTGGGGCATCTGTGGAACGTGATGGTGTGAGAGTGACCTTCCACAGATGTCTCGTTATGATTTATGGACTCTCGGTTTGGGAAGAGAGCCATGGGAGTGTTGAATCGGGAGATGTGTAACGTGCCGAGCATATGGGCCATGCTCGGCTGGCATGTGTATGGCAAAGCATCTTTCTTTGGTTGAGATTAGTGAAATGTGAAAAATGTTTGGCACGGGTAATCTGAGGGTTAGGCATAAATTTAAGGGTGAATTTTGTGAAGAGAAATGGTGGACACTGTATAGTGATGCCATTATTGATCCAGGTGTGTTAGACCAAAGTGTTGGAGGCTGTGATAAAATTGATAGGGTAGCAGGACACAGCTTCAACTGGTTGTGGGGGCGACTGTGCTGATATTTGGGATGCGGAGTCATGGGGATGTAGTTGGGTAGTCTGAGGGTCAACGTGGTGCTATGGGTGTCCGAGGTGTGTGGACCATGTCTTCTGGGTGAGTCTCCTGGTGGAGCATGGCTGTCGACTGGACCTTGGTGTGGTCAAGTGCGGGTGAACACTGGGGGGCTGCGGTTCTGTGGACTGGGGGACGAGGGCAGCGTAGATGATGTGAGGGGAATGCCACGCACTGCGACCGTCTCCCCCAGGGCCGAGGTTGTGTGTGCGGTAGGGTTTGTTGTGGCAGCAGGTGCTCACCACATTGGCCAGCTGGGGCTGGTGCAGCTGTGTTCCTCGCAGGGGGGCCGAAGCATGGATGGTGGGTCGCACCCTTATGGACACTCATGGGCCATGTTGGCGTTTTGACTGCTCACCCTGTCCCGATGACCCTTGCACAGTAGAGGTGCAGAGCTGTCGTGGCCACAGGTAGTTGTGTAGTGATAATCACCGTTGGATGCGGACCCACATACCTGCCAGTATAGTGGGGAGAAAAGAGAAATTTGGTGAAATTTGATAGGCTCAAGCATAAATTTTGGGATTTTGAGGGTGGATGGCACTTTGGACTTGACCAACCGGAAGGTACCTGTACATCAAGGTAGAGTTAAGGCCTTGATGGTTTACTGTCCTAGGCTTCAGGACTTGCTTGTTAAATTGGGAACATGTAATTTGGAGTTGGGAGGCGGGTGAGAGTGATGACATGGCCGGTGAGGGGATTGGAATGTGTGCCACAGAGTCTTGTGGGTGGCGTTTGTGTTAGTGTTGTGGTTATGTGTTTTCATGTGGTCGTGAGGTTGGAGGAAATGAGTGAGTGATGATTATTGTGTTGGAAATGGATTTGTATTGGTTCAATGTGAATGGGATTTCACATGTGGCAGGCCATGGCAAAACTCTTGTAACATCTTTTTGTGATATCTGCTTGGAATTGTGCTGAGTTGTGTTGAAAATGGATTGGCAGCGGGGGAGGAAATGTGTTTTGGGATCTTGTGGGTGGGGAAGGTGTGTGTGTCCGCAGGTACAGATCAGGCTCTGAGGAGCGATGCCTGTGGCCCCCCCTCTGCGGCAATTACCCCTGGCAGCCAGTAGTATCTGGAAATTGGAGCTCATCGGTGGAGGGTCTGGTTGGGCGCCCTGGGGTAAAGGAGACCCCCGGCGACCTGTGGAGCTGCACGGCAGCAGGAGGCAACGGAGCCTGGTGTGTGGAGACCCTCACCGGCGAAGTTATGGCGGAAAGGGGCTGTTGGGCTGTCACGGGGCCAAGAGGTAAAGGGGGTGGGGGGGGGGGGCAATGAACTTGTAAGTCGGTTGACTTATTTTGGGACTGCGGGAACCACAGCCTGAAGCGCCCCCACCATCTTACATGTGCGGGACCTCCCCGCTGCCTAGTTGAGGAATGCACACATGAATGACATCAATGCCATGGTCCTGCAGCGGGGTGAAAGATGTGCTTTGGAATGATTTTTGTGTAGTGTAATGATTTTTGGAATGAGTGAGTGGTTAAGGGGTTTGTGTTGTACGAATGAGGGCGAAAACCACCGAGCCATGTCACTAACCTGTAACACCTGGACAGGGCCCGCGGAAATTTAGGGGCGCATTGGGGATGGCCCCGCAGGTAAGGTTGCGTCTTGTGGCATCCACCGGGGGACGCGGTCTGTAGACCGGGGTTGTACAAATGTTTTATAGAGTTTTGGAATTTTGTAAGTTGGCTAAGGTTTGTGGTTAAGTAGATTTTTGTGTGTTGTTTGTTTCCTCCCTCCGCAGGAACAAAAAAGAAAATGTGCATATATACTTGCATGATTGTTAAGGGGATTAGCATGTTAAGAAGCACAGGTAGGAAGTCCGACTCACTTCCCACAGCCCTCCTGATTTATTTCATAGGTTAATTAAGTGTGTGAAAGTAAGTGTTAAGACTGGAATGGTAGCGCCTGCAGTGAACCTTGCAGGAGCTACGGTTCCAGGGCGGGTGGGGGGGGGGGGCTGTGTTATGTCCGGTGGGGTAGTGATATATAGAGCCAGATATATCTGAATCGGTAACGTGCTTCGCTTGTCACGGTAAGGAAACCACCCTGTAATAAGTTTTATGTGAAGGCGTTTTGTCGGTTAAGATGTATACTTGTGAACATACCAGGATGTTCGAGTGATAAATAGAGTAGGGATTAAAAGATAACGCCCCTATGTGTCTCATCTGGTCAGCCAAACCTTTGTCCCTTTTGGCAATGCACCCATTTAGACACGTAGTTAGGTCCTCAGTGCAACACTACATAACTCCATTCCCTGACATGACTTTGGAAGACGAACAGCAAGGGGGGGGGGGGGGCGGCTCGGGGTGCCGCCGCCAGTTACACCTCCGACAGGCCCAGCCACCTCGCGCAGCGCGTGCTGTGACCACGCGAAAGGGAACGAGTGTTGGGGTGGTCGCGGTAGGCGCGAACCTCCAGCCAACGAGTCGGTGGAGGGGACTGATTGGGTGGCGTGCCTGGGCTGACGTCATCACCGCGGGAAGGTTATCTAAGGGAGCGCCGAACGCCATTTTCTCTCTTGCGGTTCGTGCTCTTGGAGATCCAGCAGTTCGTAGCACATGCGGTTCTTGCTTGCGCAGCTTCCTCTTGCAGCATGTCCTTCCCTGGCTGTCGTGTGTGATCGGTGCTCCTGAAGCTTGGAGTGGTGTACGGACCTCGCGGGCATTGGCTCATGTGCTTGGAGCGGTGTTCGGTGCTGTGGTGCTGGAGTGAGGGACCTCGTGGGTGCATCGGGGCCGAACGGAGCCATGTTGGACGGCAGCCAAAGACAAGACGAGGGACAGATAAGGCCGCACGCACCATTTTACATTTTACACAATGAGACAATTCTTTTCCTTTAATCCATTCCTGTGTCTGTTGTTGAGTCCGGTGTGTGGGATCCCAAATATAGGATTTAGTTTATTTGATTACCGTCGCGTTCCTTGTTATCGGGTCCGTGAATAAATCTTTATTTTTGTGCATTTTAATTCGGTGTCGCGTGCATTAATTTCCCTGCAGCTGCTGTCTTTTCACCAAGGTAAGCGCTTTTGCCGCAGCCTTCCATTTTCCTTCTTCCTCCCGCTCGACCATAGTAAAATCCGTATTGGTTGTTGCCTCCGAATAAAACCGTTTAGGCCTATCCGCGGTCTCTGGTGTTAACCGGAGTCGCACGACAATACTTACAAATCCCCACAAAATCGGAATTAACCTGAAAATCTGGACAGGTGGAACTTGATTATTAAAACTTTCTCCAAAAACTACAAACAATATATGCAAGAAACCCAACAATGTCTTGTAAAGGTTTTAAATTAAACATTTCTTCACCTTATTAAATCATTCAACATCTCAGGCGAAGTTCATAGTTTTATATGTGGGTCTAGTTTTTTTATTTGTTTTTTGGTAGTTTTTTATTTTATAGATGGGTATTATAAAAAAAAAATCAAAAGGACCATTATCCATGCTCATTGCTCATTGCTAAGCGGAGTATCCAAAGCATTTTTCTATAATTAAAGACAATGAAGGGACAACGCTGCACAGAAATTTGCATGTACACCGGATGAATGAAGGCGAGACCCCAAAAAGCGAAGCATGTGGATGTACTTGGTGCTGGCATCTAAGATACCTTCATAAGGGCTCCGAAAACATGCATGTGGCACTCATGAGTCAGGGAACCAATGTATTAGCAAACGTATCCCAGCTGTGCCACGGCGGAGCGGTGTTAGTGCATCTCGTCTGATTTTGTTACTCTCCCCGAAGCTCTGCCTCACAGCACCTGGAATATCAATATCAAATTCTGCCAATTTGGAATGAAAGTCGCAGGCACAAGGAGTGTGGGGCCACACGCTTTCCAGGAACATGGCTTTCATCCTCAAAAATTGCCTGCATGGGTAGACAATCCTCACGTGTCTTTCCGAGACCCGACAAGCTGTCTTTAGCAAGTACATTACAGAAAACTTGGAAATTTTAACCATAGGGCAAGGTAACCTTTTCATAAGAAAAGGTAAGACAATCAAATGGTTTTAAAATAAAGTGGTTGCCCAGGAAGTAGGGCGGACAGCACGGGGATGGCTTATGGGGGTGCGAAGGGGGGCTGACGTCGATTAAATCTTTTCATAAAATGGAGATTTAATTTACTCTTTGCAGCTTCATGCATCACACACAGTTTGGCATTATTTTGGCCTGCATTATCCGAGGGCCCAGTTATCTATCTTTCGTCTAAAATACTCAAGCAATATCAAAACTGTTATGGGACATATCAACAAGTTCAAACACACATTAAGCTTAAGGCGTCAATAGGATATCCCTGTGACAGATTCAACAATAAAGTCCTGACTCCATGGTCCTTTTTAGGCCAATAAATAGATCTGCAGGAATTTAAAAGCCGCATAACATGAAGCAACAGTCATTCCATAATGTCACAATAAAAATACATTATTACCTCAATTCCATTCCATTACTATCTCACCTCAAAGTCTTAGGGATTTACGGCCTGGAGGTTTACACTTCCATGAGCTCCCAAGGGTTCGCACTTTAAAACCACAGTGCGGTAAATGCACACAAGCACTTCACGTACCTATCAAAGTAATGATAGCATCCTATAAATCCCTTAAAGGCTTAAAGAATAAAGCACAAATAAATAAATATATAAATATGTTTAAAAAAAAATGTTAAAATATATAAATATGTTAGAACACACACACATATATATATATATATATATATATATATATATATATATATATATATATATATATATATATATATATATATATATATATATATATATATGAAGACCATAGAATTATAACCAGGCTAAGTCACATTTTAGTCATTTCTAGAAAAACGTGAAAAATATTTTGAAAAACGTGAAAAACGTGGAAAAAAATAAAATGTGACTTAGCCTGGTTATAATTCTATGGTCTTCAATATATATATATATATATATATATATATATATATATATATATATATATATATATATATATATATATATATATACGTATATATATATATATACATACATACATACACACACAGTGCCTTCAGATGGCTGAATTCTGAACCTTCAGAGGTTTGAAGAGGATTGATGGATGTGGTTTGCCAGGTAAGTTGAAGGTATGGTGTTTGAAGTTTGGTTTGATGCCATGAGTATTGTGGCCATTGATAAAAAAATATATATATATAACCACCTTTAGAGGCCATTTTTCCCCGCAAAGCGGGGGTTGGCCTTTTTCGGGAACCGTGGTTGTTGTTGTTTTTGGTCCCCTTTTTGAAGCAATGTTTTACGGCCGGATGCCCTTCCTGACATGAACCATTTTTGCCGCCTTTTAACGACAAACAGGGAATTACCAGTGAACTGGTACTCAATTAGCCGACCTTGGAAGGATGACAGGCTGAGTCAACCCCCCTGGCGTTAATTCAGCGATCGACCGGGATTCGAACCCAGGATCCTAGGATCCTAAGCCGGCACCCTAGCCGCTAGCCCAACACCAGGGTCTTGTGGCCATTGATGATGTATGATATTGCAATTGGGCATGTAGAGAGTATGGAGGTTGTGGTGAGTGGGTTTGTGAGGAGGTGGTTGGGAGTGCCACGCTGTTTGACGAACATTGCCTTTTATGGTCAGGGTAGAAAACTCCAGTTTCCCTTGACATCATTAACCGAGGAGTTTAAAGTGGTGAGGGTGCGGGAGTTCATGATGTTGCGGGATTCAAGTGATGCAGTGGTAAAGAATGCTCTCCCAGAGAAGAAGGGAAGTCGTAAGTGGCATGCAAGAGCAGAGGTGGACGAGATGGAGGAGCAGTTGCAACAGGAGGAGGTCGTGGGGATGGTACAGCACGGGAAGCATGGCTTGGGGTGGATGAAGCATGAGCGATGGGGAAAGGCATGTGTGAAAGAGAGGAGGAAGATGGTTGTGAGGGAGGTGAGAAGAAAGGAAGAGGAGGGGAGATATGTGAAAGCAGTCGGTCAGGCACAGCAAGGTGCTTGGACTAAGTGGGAAGGTGTGCGAGTGAGGATATTGAAATGGCAAGGGATTTGGAGGATGGAGCCAATATTGTTGAATTTCCTGTTGCGGGCAACATATGATGTGCTTCCGTCACCAGTAAACTTGAGATTGTGGGGGTTGTTGCAGGAGGAGAGATGTTATTTGTGTGGAGGTGTGGGAACGGTGCAGCATGCACTGAGTGCATGCTCAGTAGCATTGGCAGCAGGAAGATACAGGTGGCGACATGATCAGGTGCTGGTGGTGGTGGTGCAGATGGTGCAACAAGGGGTGCTGAGATCGAGAGAGAGAAGAGTGGAGAAGGAGACTGATGGGGTTAGAGGTGTGGTTTGTCAAAGAGGGCCAAGTGGTAAGAGGTGGAAAGAGGAGGAGGTGGAAAGCAAGAGGGCTGTCAGATGCTTGTGATTGGCAGGTGGTGGCAGACCGAAAGCCACAATTGGTATTCCCAGAGGATATCTGTGTGACAAGGTTGCGGCCTGACATTGTCATTTGGTCAAGTGCAACAAGACAGGTCATCTTAGGGGAGTTGTCGGTACCTTGGGAAGAGAACATGGAGGAGGTGCACGAGAGGAAGAGAGGAAAGTACAGTGAGCTGGAGGCAGAGTGCCGGGAGAAGGGTTGGCGAGTTTCGTGTCAGCCATTTGAGGTGGGGTGTAGAGGGTATATTGGCAATTCCTTTTCTGCATTTCTTGCTAGGCTGGGAGTGTGTGGGACAGAAAGAAGGAGGCTGTGTGACAAGGTGGCCCAGGTTGCCTTGAAAGGCTCATTTTGGATATGGAGGAAGTTTATGGAGGCACGTCGAACGGTGTAGGTTGGTTGTGTTTTTTTTTTGTTTTTTTTGTTGTTGTTGTTGTTGCCATTATTATTTCATATTTTGTGTTTATGAGTGAGTGGGTGAGGGTGTGTGTTTTTGCATGAATTAATTTTTGCATGAGTGTGTGTTTTGTGTGTTGAGTGGTGTATGATGTAAGGGTAGGTGGTTGGTTGTATGGTGGTGTGTGTGTATGTGTGTGTATGTGTGTGTATGGGTGTGTATGTGTGTGTATGAATGATCTGGTGTGTTTTGGTGGTGAAGGGTATAAAGGTGGGTGTTTGAGTGTTCCACCATGTTTGTTTGGTTGCTGTGGATTCTGGATGTGGAGGTGGTGTTGTTGTTGTTCGAAATGGCTGGGGGTGGGGGTATGTATGTATCCAGGTGCAGTTGCTGCATGTGGATGTGGATGTGCCCCTGCTGGCCCACCTTAGCTGACCGTATCGAGGTTGAAGGGCCGAAACGGGATGATGCTGAGGACCTCGACTGAGGACCCGGTCAGTGCGGCACACTTGTGACCAGGTGTGTTTTGAACTTGTGTATATATATACATACATGCATACATACACACACAGTGCCTTCAGAAAGTATTCACACCCCTTGACCATTTTCACAAATTGTTGAGTTACAACCTGAATTTAAAATGGGTTAAGTGAAATTTTTTTGTCACTTATCAACACATAATAAATACCCCATAATGTCGTCGTGGATTTTTTTTTTTCTACAGAATTTTTTTAGAAATTTATTTAAAACGAGAGCTGAAATGTTTGTCCTGAGTCAATATGTATTCAACCGCTTTGCTATGACGCTCCAAATTGAGCTCAGATGCATCAAATTTTATTTGATCATCCAATTGAGATGTTTCTGCAACTTGATTAGAGTCCATCTGTGGCCAATTCGATTAATTGGCCATTATTTAGAAAGAAACACACCTTTCAATCTAAGGTCCCACATTTGACAGTGCATGTCAGAGCGGAAACTCTACCATGAAGTTCAAGGAACTGTCCGTGGAACTCCGAGATAGAATAGTGAGGAAGCATAGATCGGGGGAAGAGTATAAAACCGTTTCTAGAGTGTTGAAAGTTCCCAAGAGCACAGTGAGCTCCATCATTAGGAAATAGAAAGAATATGGAACAACCCAGACTCTTCCTAGAGCTGGCTGTCTGACGAAACTGAGCATCCGGACAAGAAGGACCTTGATCAGGGAGATGACCAAGAACCCAATGACCACTCTGACAGAATGCCTTGCCTGAGATGGGAGAACCTGCCAGAAAGACAACAGTCTCTGCAGCACTTCACAAATCTAGACTTTATGGGAGAGTGGACAGACAGAAGCCACTCCTGAGAAAAAGGCACATGACAGCACGCCTGGAGTTTGCAAAAAGGAACGTGAAAGACTCTGATAGTGCGAGGCAAAATATTCTGTGGTCTGATGAGACGAAAATTGAACTCTTTGGTCTGAATGCAAAGCGCCACGTCTGGTGGAAACCGAGCACAGCTCATCACCCAAGTAATACCATCCCTACCATTAGGCATAGAGATGGCAGCATTATGCTATGGGGATGCTTTTCAGCAGCAGGGACTGGGAGACTTGTAAAGATACAGGGAAAAATGAATCGAGTCAAATCCAGGCAAATCCTTGAGGAGAACCTGCTTTAGCATGCCAAAGACATTAGACTGTGGTGAAAATTTATGTTCCAACAGGACAATGACCCTAAGCATACAGCCAAAGTAACACTGTAATAGCTTCAAAAATATATGCAAGAACCCCAACAATGTCTTGTACAGGTTTTAAATTAAACATTTCTTCACCTTATTAAATCATTCAACATCTCAGGCGAAGTTCATAGTTTTATATGTGGGTCTAGTTTTTTTTTTTTTTTTTTGTAGTTTTTTTTATAGATGGGTATTATATTTTTTCCCCCATAAGGACCATTATCCATGCTCATTGCTCATTGCTAAACGGGGTGTCCAAAGCTTTCCTCTATAATTCCTCTAATATAACAGCCAAAGTAACACTGTAATAGCTTCAGACCAATAATGTGAAACTCCTCGAGTGGCCCAGCAATAGCCCAGACTTAAATCCCATTGAGAATCTGCTGAAAAAGTTGAGGATTGCTGTTCACCGATGCTCCCTATCCAACTTGACATTGATTTAGCAAATCTGCAAAGAAGAATGGTAGAATATCTGCAAATCCAGATGTGTAAAGCTGATACAGACATACCCAAGAAGAGTCGAATATGTAATCACTGCCAAAAAACGCTTCTACGAAGTATTGGCTCAGGGGGCTGAAAACTTATGGAAATTAGATATTTCTGTATTTTATTTACAATGAATTTGTAAAAAAAAAATTACAAGCATGTTTTCACGATTTTTTGGAGGAGTGGTAGACGTATGAAGAGTCATTTAAGGAATTGCAGAAGTGTTGTGTAGAAGGACGTCAGGAATGGGTGCATCGTCGATGGATAGAAACCAGATATGGTGGATGGAGGAAGTAGCGAAGGCAGTTAGTGAAAAGAATGAGGTTTGGAAGAGGATGGAGAAGATCAAGGATGGAGGGAGGCAATTCACATGCGGGGTTGCTGCACCTATATGGGTATAAGAAGAAAGCAGCAAGGAGATCTGTGGATAAGGTGAGAATTTATATGGAAGAGGAGGTGTACAATAAGTTGGAGGAGGATTGTGGGAGGAAGATGATCTATAAATTGGCTTGTGACAGGGATGAGGATAGCAAGGACATGAAGGGAGGGGCGGTGATTACGGATGGAGGCGGGGGGCTAGTGACAGAGAAGGGTGCAGTATTGAAGGTATGGGAAGGATATTTCAAACAGCTGTTGAACGAGGAAGGAGGCAACAGCAAGCTGGAGCTACCAAGTTATGTGGAGGGAAAAGTGGAGTTGGTGGAGATCACAGAAGAGGAAGTGTGGACAGCATTGAAGAGTATGAAACAGGGAAGGGCGCCAGGCATTGATGATGTATGTACAGAGATGATAATTGCAGCGGGAGAAGTCAGAGTCACGTGGACGAAGAGGTTGTTGAATGTAGGAGAGATATTTCAATTCCACAGGGGAGGAGGACAGGGTTAATTGTGTCGATATGGAAGGGGAACAGGGATGTTTAAGATCTGGGGAAGTACAGGCGCATCACACTCCTTTAGTTATGTCATGAAGGTGCTGGAGATGGTTCTAGATGGGAGGATAAGGAAGAGTGTGGAAATGGCGTTCAGAGAAGTGGAGCAGGGGTTTAGAAAGGGTAAGGGAATGACAGATGGGATGTTCACGCTGAGACTGCTGGAGAAGAGGTTGGAGGTGCAAGGTGAAATGGCATTGGGATTTGTGGATCTGGAGAACACCTACAACACTGTACCCGAGAGGGATGGTGATGGTGACACTGAGATGGATGGGAGTGCCGATAGCAGAAGTTAGGTTGGTGGAAGGGATGTACAAGGGAACGGAGGGAAGAGTTTTGTTTGTTCCTGGGATGTTGTAGGGGTTCAGTTTGAACATCAGTTTGAGGAAGGGAAGCGCTCTCAGCCCATTCCTGTTGATCATGGTGATGGAGTTGGTAAGCAGGAAGATAAAGATGACAAGTCAGGAGACGACGATGGTTCACGAGCGAGCGGTATTCAATGACAAAGGACGGACTATAACCGAAACAGGCCCGGACAGGCCAGGCCCGGAAATGTCAAAACGAAGGTTACTGGCCTTGAAATGAGATAGAAAATAATGTATAATCAGTTATGATGTTAGGTAGCTACACAATACCGAAAATTCGGTTTGATTCTGACAACTTTGAAAATTTTACCTTTGTGACCTTGAAATGTCAAAACGAAGGTTACTGACCTTGAAATGAGATAGAAAATAATGTATAATCAGTTATGAGGTTAGTTAGCTACACAATACCGAAAATTCGGTTTGATTCTGACAACTTTGAAACTTTGACCTTTGTGACCTTCAAAGGTCAAATGTCAAGGATTCTGAAATTTGTTGGAAAACTTGTATTTCATGATGTATGTGATAATATAAGATCATGTACGACATTTCACTCTATCAGGAAGCGAACAATGTAATAAAACCATCAAAAATTGACTTTTCTAAATTTCATGACCTTGTGACCTTGACCTTGGGGCGAAAATGAAAAATCGAGCTCCGTGGGGCTAGACAAATGACATTGGCCGAACCAAATACCGAAACCCCTGTCAGATTCCACCAACTCCCTCGGAGAAGATGTAGCGTGTACTCGATTACCCCCTAAAAATACATCTTTTTCGGGCGTGGCTCCGCCCACAATGGGTGCAATACGCTCACTCTAGGCAGGACACAACTACATCATGATATCAACCTCCCACCCAAGTTTCATCAAGATCGGATGATGTCATCGGGTAGTTATGCTGCGGACAGGCAGACACACAGACAGACACACACCCATGACGAATATAGTGGTCACTCTGTTTGATAACTCGTGAACAAAAAAGTATTCTGGGGAGGATATTGTATGCAGACTATAAGGTTGTTGTGGTGGAGAGTGGGTAGGAGATGCAGGAAGTACTGTGGGAGTGGAAGGAGGGATTTGAGAAACATGGGCTGAAGATGAGCACGGAGAAGATGGAGGTGATGTGGGTTGGGCAGCAGAGAAAATAAATGAATATCATGTTAGAGGGGAAGGAGATCAGACAAGGAAATAAGTTTGAGTATCTGGGGGGGGACACAGACCAGGGATGATAAGGTAGAGGTAGAGGTGCAGAAGAGGATTCAGGTGGGTGTGAATGTGTGGAGGAGGGTGGAGGGAGTCATGGCGGACAGAAAGATTTCAAGGAAATTGAAAGGGAAGGTTCTGATGTTATGTGTAACGCCGGCCTACCTTTATTGTCTGGAGATGGGGGCACTGATAGAGAGACAACAACAGGAGCTGCAGGTTTGGGAGAACAACTGGGTCAGGAGGATTGTGGGAGTGAAGAGGGTGGATAGAAGGAGAAAGGATGAAGTGAGAGAGGATAGGATGAATTGCTGGCTGAGATGGGCTGGACACTTGGTGTGGATGTGTGAAGAAAGAATGGCAAAGAGAGTGGATAGGTTGAGGAAGAAAGGTAGGAGGATAAGAGGTAGACCGCAGTTGAGATGGGAGGCTTGTGTGAGGAGGGATATCAGTAAGGTAGGAGTGGTTGGAAAGTGGAGAGAGTTGGCTGAGGATAAAGAGGAGTGGAGGAGTATTGTGGTCAAGGCAAGGCAGGAGCTTGGTGCCATTGGACCTCGCCCCTTATAAAGTGAAGAGGAGGAGAACAGCATTTTGGGGTATTTTGTGTAGATAAGTGACAAAACTTTAAAAAGTTTAATCCATTTTAAATTCAGGCTGTAACAACAAAATGTGAAAAAGTCAAGGGGTGTGAATACTTTCTGAAGGAACTGTATATATTGTTGCGGTTCTGTGAACTGGCTCCACAGGTAATTACACCCAACATACCGGTCCCCTCAGCATAGTTATTTCCGTAATGTAAGGTTGTAGACCCTTTCCCTGGTGTCATGGGTGAGAATGTGATACAATGCGTTGGTGAAGGTTAGAGAGGTTTTCCCCTATTCTCCCCATTTCCTCGGGGTTAATTACAAACCCTACACGAGCTTCGTGGTGCGCGTTGTGTAATGCGTGTGATAATTTGCATATCGCGCCAAAAACTGGTTCAAATCCCGTGCCAGAACCCAACGGCCTCTTTCCCTTTATCCACGTTTCTGCCCCCCCCCCCTCAACCCCCAAACCATTGTACACAACCCCATAAGTACACAACACTTACCAATGATTAAGACACCTTTTTATTTCGACTTGGGTTTTATTCACACATTAATTTCCATTGCATTAACTGATTAACACATTATACATACACACCGTTCATTGCTCCACGACTCGAAAACACCAAAACCCGCTAACCACGACGTCGCTTCATCCAATGATAGGCCGGATCTGGATCTGAAGCTAAATCTAATCGGCTTGTTCATGTCGCTTAATCAACTCATCCACCTAGTTTGGTCATAATCTGTCCACAACTTTTTGAGCTTTCCTGTTCACAGACAAACAGACAGGGGTGAAAATATAACCTCCGCCTACCTCCGGTGGTGGAGGTAACTATAGAGTTCGGAGAGCTTATTATCCCCACCCTGTCTTGAGAAACAAAGATACGGGTGGGGTCTGCGAGCGGCAAATTTGATTGGTTGTGATGACGTAAAATGCCATAATATTTTGTCCAAGTACGGTACTGCTAAACAGGTTTTTGAAAGTGATAAAAAGGTGATTTGTATTCTATAGTGTTCAAGTATATAATTCAATTTATATAAAATAAAGATTTTTAGGGATGTAGGAAAAAAAAAAACTTCAGAAGTTTACCGCCGTTGATGTACCGTCTTTTACACCACCTTATTTAACACATTGCATTAGTTATTCGTGCCTGTGGTTTGTGTCCTTCATGACATCCCTAATAACAGTAAGTTTCCTGTTTGGAATGATTTTCATTTACCGCCGTTGATGTACCGTCTTTTACACCACCTTATTTAACACATTGCATTAGTTATTCGTGCCTGTGGTTTGTGTCCTTCATGACATCCCTAATAACAGTAAGTTTCCTGTTTGGAATGATTTTCATTTACCGCCATTGATGTACCGTCTTTTACACCACCTTATTTAACACATTGCATTAGTTATTCGTGCCTGTGGTTTGTGTCCTTCATGACATCCCTAATAACAGTAAGTTTCCTGTTTGGAATGATTTTCATTTACCGCCATTGATGTACCGTCTTTTACACCACCTTATTTAACACATTGCATTAGTTATTCGTGCCTGTGGTTTGTGTCCTTCATGACATCCCTAATAACAGTAAGTTTCCTGTTTGGAATGATTTTCATTTACCGCCATTGATGTACCGTCTTTTACACCACCTTATTTAACACATTGCATTAGTTATTCGTGCCTGTGTTTGTGTCCTTTATGACATCCCTAATAACAGTAAGTTTCCTGTTTGGAATGATTTTCATTTACCGCCATTGATGTACCGTCTTTTACACCACCTTATTTAACACATTGCATTAGTTATTCGTGCCTGTGGTTTGTGTCCTTCATGACATCCCTAATAACAGTAAGTTTCCTGTTTGGAATGATTTTCAACTATGTTTGATTGCGAGACAGACAAACAGAGTAAAAAGAAATCTCACTCCTCTCTACTCATGTGCGATCGGGACGAATTTGAGCCAAAGTACTGCTAAACTGCAGGTTCGTTTTCCGATTCATGTTCAAAATATAACGTTCCATTTAAATCAAGTTGTTCCTCGATCATAAACCGACGCTTGTTGACAGAAGGACCGACAGACACAAAAGTGAACTAATTGCTTAACCCCACTTTTCACTTCACGTGCACGGGTAACATGATATAGGTGTTACACACACTCCAGCCAGATGATAGTATTAAAGAAAGCTGCACAAAGAACCGTGGATTTGAAAAGGAAGGTGGGATTTATTGAGTTCCATTGCACTAGTGGCTGGGTATCATTAAAACACATACATTTTTTCTGAGTTAATTTATTATTCATTCCCTCTCTCTCTCTGTCCCCTCACCCACCCCACACATTTTGGATCACCTTTGGATACAACTATAATATTGTGGACCCACTGTTCAGAGAGGTTCTGGGATTGGAGGCTGGAAAACCTTAATGGTGGGTGGTTCCCAGCTGATGATCCAGATTGTTCTAAGGACTAAACAATTTGAAGTGAGCACTCTCATGGGCACGTGTTATTGGAGCACTCTCATGATGATGATTGCACTAGGTGGTTTGCATTTGTGTTGCTGGCGGTTGTAGGAGCTGCTATTGTACACCGCTCCTTTCCTATGCCATCTCCAGGCGCTGTATGACGTCATTGCCGGGCACCGAAGGGGGCCGGCAATAACGAGGGTTGAAAGGGAGTACTCGGTTTTCACTCCGGTTTCTTGTTTGTTTGTCCGGGCGATATCACAGCCATCCTTTGAGCTAGGAAGCTGAAATTTTGGCACAATAGTGAGCAAGTGCTTTGGCAAAAACGCTATTGTTTATTTTTGGATTAATCAATTAATTGATTAATTACTTAATTATTATCGATTAATTAAGTACTTATTTATTCCCTTTCTCTTCTGGGCAGCATTATCTCAGGCACCTTTTGAACTAGGAAGCTGATATTTGAACATGACAATGACCAAGTCATTTGGCTATAAAGGATATTTTTGATTTATTGATTAATCAATTAATCGATGTATTATTTAATTATTTGATTAATGACTTCGTTAATTAATTTTTTTAAGTTACACATTTGGATTAAACGGTGGTGGATTTGGACACGACAGATGCGGCTATAAAGGATATTTTTGATTTATTGATTAATCAATTAATCGATGTATTATTTAATTATTTGATTAATGACTTCGTTAATTAATTTTTTTAAGTTGCACATTTGGATGAAATGGTAGGTGGTGGATTTGGACACGACAGATGCGGCTATAAAGGATATTTTTGATTTATTGATTAATCAATTAATCGATAATTATTTATTGATTAATCAATTAATTATATAAAAAATTTGATTAATGACTTATTTAATTAATCTTCAAAAAGTTACAGCTTCGGATGAAACAGTGGTGGTTTAGGTATGCCATTAGCCAATTGATGAAAAAATATTTTACGATCACTATTTATTGATTTTAATAATGCAATTAATCAATCAATTACTGTACACCTCTCCCTCCCAATACAGTCTCTATGAGCTGCTGCTGGAGGATATTTATTTATTTGGCATGGGGGTGGTGTACTTTGAATGTATCTGTACTTGTTTGCAATTGGTCCAGGGTACCGTATGTAAATCCTGAAGCCGGTATGTAAACGTATACCTTCCTTTAATAAGGTGAGTTATTGTGACGTATAAAATTATTAAATCGAAAATTATTAACTTATCTGTGACGTAGATAAATAGAAAATTGCCAGAATCTTTCCCAGGAATCCCAAAAATATGCTGAAATGACATAATTTGACAATCATTACCTGCAACTTCACGCTGCACTGGCAAATTCTTAACAGCTAATTGAGACAACGAATCTTGTCATTCGCATGCAGCAACCCAAGTAAAGTTTCAAAAACAAAATAAGAAAACAATTAAATTCAAAATTACACAGAGACAAAGTTGAATGAATGAATAAATGATCGTTTTAAGGCCATTTTCCCCCCTTGCAGGCCCTATGAACAATTAGTAGGGTCAATATACGAAAAAAAACTCACCTAACCCCCCAAAAAATGATACAAAAGGTTTTTCAATGGATTCTGGTACCATTGGGCATGGTAAATAACATACTAAAAATCTAGTAACATCTGACTTCCGGAAAGGGGTCATTTTCAAGATGGCGTCCAAGATGGCTGCCGGGAGCTTAAAATGGCCATATCTCAATTATTATTCAACCTAGAAAGGTGGTTTTGGTGTCTAACCCTAGGTTTTAGGGCCCAAGGAATCCAATTGAATCAATAAAATTACCATCAGTTAATTATTTATTGACAAGTCCAAGATGGCATCCCAAGGTGACATCCTGATCCACTAAAATGGCTCTGTCGAATAGTAGTCAACCTAGAGAGATTTTTTCAGTGTGTATACCTAGGTTTAAGGCACCCAGGAAATCATCAAAATTACTTAAATAAGCACAAAGTAATCAGGTAATCCAGTAAGCCAGGTTTACCAGTCCATTAGGCATTTGTTGTCTTATACAGTTAGTCGCTATTCATCGTCATCCTCCGACTCCTCTGGAAGAAACTTGTTATGTGGATTGTCACATTCTTCTTTAGCATGCCCAATGGTACCAGAATCTATTGAAAAACCTTTTGTATCAATTTATTTGGGGTTCAACCATATATTGACCCCTCTATACTTTTCGGTATCCACGAGACTCCAGAAATTTGTGACAGATTGCCTTAAGTTTCAACTGAATGTCATTTTGAAGGCTGATGATATGGATTTTGTTTATGCATACATGTACCAAATAATATACTTATTCCTTTTGAGATGAAAATAAATTGTTTGTCTGATTTTTCAGTCCCCCCCCCCCCCCCCTCCCCAATATAAAATAGTCTGTCCCTTGCCATAACCTCTCAAGCTTTGTACAAACCTTTGTTTGTAATGATCACTGAATACTGTGGACTGGAGTCACAGGTGGCAGTGGTGTAGACACATTACACTCCTATCTCCAATCTGAAACACACACTTGGTTCATTAGCTGGTGAGTCGGAGGATGACGATGAATAGCGACGAACTGTATAAGGCAACAAATGCCTAATGGGCTGGTAAACCTGGCTTACTGGATTACCTGATTACTTTGTGCTTATTTAAGTAATTTTGATGATTTCCTGGGTGCCTTAAACCTAGGTATACACACTGAAAATATCTCTCTAGGTTGACTACTATTCGACAGAGCCATTTTAGTGGATCAGGATGTCACCTTGGGATGCCATCTTGGACTTTTCAATAAATAATTAACTGATGGTAATTTCATTGATTCAATTGGATTCCTTGGGCCCTAAAACCTAGGGTTAGACACCAAAACCACCTTTCTAGGTTGAATAATAATTGATATATTGCCATTTTAAGCTCATGGCAGCCATCTTGGACGCCATCTTGAAAATGACCCCTTTCCGGAAGTCAGATGTTACTAGATTTTTAGTATGTTATTTACCATGCCCAATGGTACCAGCATCCATAGAAAAATATTTTGTATCAATTTTTTTGGGGTTCAACCATATATTGACCCCTCTAAATCATGGTTCCCTGTTTGAGGCAATGTTTTTATGGCCTTCCTGACGCCAACCCTTAGTCGCCTCTGACAATGCGCAGGGATACAGTGTACCTATTTTTGTCGGAGTACACACCGGGATCATTCATCCCAGCAAGCTGGTACTCAATTTGCCGACCTCGGAAGGATGACAGGCTGACTTAACCCACATGGCGTTAATTCAGCAATCGACCGGGATTCGAACTCAGGATCCGAGGATCCCAAACCAGCACCTCAACTGCTAAAGCAACACCAGGCTTACAGAGACAAAGTTTACCCACAGGAAATGAACAAATGTATTCAAATGCCCAAAATAATCCTTCTAACAAGGGCCTGGATTCCAGATAATGGAAGGTCTCCGTACTTGATGTCACTGTTTCTAATTTGCTATGTGAATGAAGAAGTGTTCATTGGTGGTGCAACAAAGAAAAACTACGAAGCAAATACACGACTCAGAGCTACTCCCAAGATAGTTTCTCGACTAGTTCGTACAGCAAGGCCCGGAGACCTTCAAAATGAGGATGCACGCGGAGCGCACTCCCACAGAAAAGCATATGACCCACATTCACAATAATTTAGCTGTCAAGGGGCTCCAGGCTAAAATTGAGATTATAATAGGAGGGTTATTGAGCCAGCACTTTTATCCAGGTTGGATTGTGGTGATTCCGCACCTCCGCAGGAACCATTCGCTTCCTGCCTCTCGGATCGGGTGATTGTTCCTTTGTGCTCGGTCTTTCTCGCAGTGTGGCGCCTTGTCGATGGGTTTGTGGCTTTTGCTTTCCAGGAAAATAAGGAATCCACGTTTGTTAAAGGAGACTTGGAGAAAGCTACAAAAGAATGCACAAGACGGAATAAACATGGACGGCATCTTCGCAATGCGGATGGATCGACAGGCTCAATAACTGTGGCGTGTTTGCTCCTAGCTCTGCCAGAAAGGGATGTTTGCTCACATCACCATCGGTCACGTCGGAAGTTAAGCCGGTTTCGTTCAAGTGTATGGTTGATCCACCTTGCCTGATCATTGCGACCACATTTCTGATCTACGGAAATTCTAGAGCTCCCTAAGACCCAGCAAGAATATTATATGTGCAATCGATTTGCGGCTTGGTGTTGGGCTAGCGGCTAGGGTGCCGGCTTAGGATCCCAGGATCCTGGGTTCGAATCCCGGTCGATCGCTGAATTAACGCCAGGGGGGTTGACTCAGCCTGTCATCCTTCCGAGGTCGGCTAATTGAGTACCAGTTCACTGGTAATTCCCTGTTTGTCGCTAAAGGCGGCAAAAAGGGTTGGCGTCAGGAAGGGCATCCGGCCGTAAAACATTGCTTCAAAAAGGGGACCAAAAAACAACAACAACCACGGTTCCCGAAAAAGGCCAACCCCCGCTTGCGGGGGAAAATGGCCTCTAAAGGTGGTTATTATTATATATAATCGATTGATCGTACCACCATTGGATGGCCGGTCCCTGAGGACTGTTGTTTTCAGGTGGCTCTGATGATCTTCTTCCAATTTCTTTTATCTGTATCAGGGCTCCCAATTATTTTATACATTTTCCAACAAGTTTAAATTTTTCACTGTCGATCCGCCGCAACATTGTTTTATTACTGGCAAAAGGTCATTACCTATTACCTACAGGTCACAATTCTAAAGCGATCGTCACGAAACTTCACCAAGTTGTAGAGGTCGTCTCAATTGAGAAGCCTATTGATTTTGAGCTCAAAGGTCATCTGGAGGTCACATTTCTAAAATCGCCATTTTTAATTCGATTGACTTTAAAATTTAACAGCATTTGCACATTGAGTCAATAAATTGGGGAACCAACTATTTTTGAGGTCAAAAGGTCAAAGGTCAACTCAATGTCCAATTTCCAAAATCAATTTTCATCTGAAAACCCATCAATTTTCATCCTATTGACTTTAAAATAGACCAGCATTTGAATATCGAATCAATAAATAAGGAAACAAACTATTTTAGAGGTCAAAAGGTCAAAGGTAAACTCTAGGTCAAACTTCCAAAATCATCAATTTTCATCTGAAAAACTCTCAATTTTCATCCGATTGAATTCAAAATTGAACAGCATTTGTACATTGAGTTACTAAATAGGGAAACCAACTATTTTTGAGGTGAAAAAGGTCAAAGGTCAACTCAAGGTAAACCTCCCAAAATCATCATTTTTCATCTGATAAACCGTCAATTTTCATCCGATTGACTTGAAAACAGAACAGCATTTGTGTAGTGCCTCACTGAATTGGGAAACGAAATATTTTTGAGGTGAAAAGGTCAACTCAAGCTCAAACTTCTAAAATCATAATTTTTCATCTGAAAAATTGTCACTTTTCATCCTGTTGATCCGAGCTTTGATTAAGATCCTCAGTTTTAATCTTGATGAAATGGACAATTTGCTGTATCAATAGAAACCTTTGGGGGTGGCGGGGGAGGCGGATTTTGCAAGTATCGTGCTCTGCATGACGTCTTCTTGTTTTTCACCTAGTTTATCCTCCCATTGTCTCGAGCCATCACCTTTTCTTCCGAGGTGATTTTGTCAAGGTTGCCACCTTGTCATCTTTTTATTTAGCCAGAGTGTCCTACGCATTCACTCTTCTACGCAATGTTTCTGAGTCACCCCACACATCCTCCCACCAAACCTCCCTCCCACTTTGGTCTTGGAAATTTCTTCCAGCACACCTTTGTTGGATCTTCTTTCCGCCCATGGAATCCTTAACATATGCCGCCCACATCACAATTCAGAAGTGTTAAGTTGGTTTCCCGGTCTTTTTCTGTCACAGTCTAAGATTCACAAGCATGGGTAGCAATTTAGAAATACAAGACTCCTTGTTATCTCTGCACACCGCTTTTCAGTGATTAGCGCACCAAAATACGAGAATCGATCACCATTAACAAGCAGTCCCAAAACCTCGAGTTCCTTTTCCACTTTTTCCATCAGTGTTGAAAGTTCGGAGGAATTTTCAGGGTGGTGTTATCAGCGTACCTTAAATCTTCTTATTTTATGCCGTTCTATTATTATAGATATCCCTCCTTGCTTATCCATCAAGTGCCCTCATTATTTGTTCCGCATGCAGATTGAACAACTGCGGAAGGGAACTCTGCCGAACACCTAGTCCAAAGCTAAACCACTCGTGTTCGCTTTTCCCAGCTCACATTGTTCTTTGTACAGCATACACCCTCTAAACAAGTGTTACCACATGTGGTGGGATTCCAATTTCCTTAAAAATAAACTTGCCGAGGTGTTTGGTACTTGATCCGATGAAGTGTTTACGTAATCGGAGAAGCACATGTTTAAGACCTTTGGAAGTCCTTGCTCTTCTGTACGTTTGTTCTCATAATTGCAGTTTGGTCTCGAGTGCCATGTCCTTTATAAAGGCAACGCTTGTTTAGGCGGTAATTCCCCTCTAAACATTGTTATATTCTACCCTGGGTAATGTTTCTTGCTCGTGTGAGTAATGAGCGCAATGTCTTGCAGTTCTCGCATCCTCTGACATCACCCTTTTAATGGCGTGGCGATAAAGACAGCCTTGTTTACAGTCTCCTGGTCATCTCTAGGTTCTCCGAATGATGTGACATAGTGAGTAAATCAGTTTTACACCATTTCCCCCTGTCATTTTGATGAGTTCTGCTGAGAAGTCATCCACTCAGGGAGATGTATTGGCCTGTAGATTACTGGTTGCCTGTCTAACTTTTTGAGTTCATCAGGGAAGTCGGGTTCATCAGGTTGATATGCACTCGCAATCTCTGTCGTTCAGAATTATTTTCAGTTTCCTGGCATGCGCGTAGATTTTAACAGGAGCACGTCCGGTGATGTGTGATATCTAAGTCTTTGGTTGAGATGTCACCATTTATGAATTTTGTCACCATTTATGAAACAACCATCACCTGATGAAAGCAAACTTTAAAGCAAACTTTCTATGCATTTTCACAAGCCGAAACTGGTTTCTGTTCTTGTTTAGGATGGCTCCGCTCCAGTGTTGCAGATTATTTTTTGATTATTTCCTTTCTTGACTTCTACTGCGTATTTATTACTCTGCACACACGAAGCGAAAAGTGGGGTTAAGCGGTTGGTTCACTTTGGTTACTTGGCCGTAAAACATTTGTTGACAAGTATGTTGATCACGAAGGTTTGTGTGTGTTTGTCTGCCTGCTCACTTATACTTGCCTACAGGTCACAATTTTAAACTGATCCTCACGAAACTTCACCAAATGGTAGAATTCGTGGTCAGACAAAATCCTATATATTTTTAGGGTCAAAAAGCCAAAAGGTCAACATAGGCCAAAGGTCAACCACTTTTCCAAATTTCTAAAATCCTCAATTTTCATCCGATTGACTTGAAATTTGAAAAGGATTTCCATATCTGCAAACTGAATTCAACCCCCAACTATTTTGTCGATCAAAGTAGACCACAAAGTCAACATGGGCCAAAAGGCAACCACTTTATTCAAATTTCTAAAATCATCAATTTTCATCCGATTGACTTGAAATTTGAATAGGATTTTCATATCAGCTAAATGAATTCAACCAACAACTATTTTTGAGAACAACATAGGCCAAAAGGTCAACATAGGCCAAAAGGTCAACATAGGCCAAATTTCTAAAATTGTCAATTTTCATCCGATTAACTTAAAATTTGAAGACGATTTGCATATCAGGTCACTGAATTCAACCACCACTTATTTTTGGTGTCTAAAGGATGCTCTACTGAGTGGCATTCTACTTTGTTCTCTTTTTCCAAGCGTCACTCTATGAGTCATTTTTCATCTGTCTGTCTGTTTCATCTGTCCATCCACAAACGTCAGTTTATAATCGAAGAACAACTTAATTTCAATTGAATGTTGTATTTTAACAGAATCGGAAAACAAACCTGTAGTTTAACAGTACTTTGTCTCTGAATCTGTCCCAATCATGCACGCGCAGAGTGAAGAGAAATTTTATTTTTTACTCTATCTACCTGTCTGGCATTCAACCAAAATTGAAGATCATTCTAAATGGTAAACTGACTTTTTTTTGTTTTTTTTGTTTTGTTTTGTATACAAGATCGAGGCTCGTGAAAGAGCGAACATTAATCACACAGAAAGACAAACCGACACATAAAACATATAACATCGGGAGCGGTAGACAAGATGGGGAGAGAGGGGGAAGGACACAAACACAACATTTGAGAGCAGGGACCGAGAGACATGGAGACATCGAGAGATCTGAGAGAGGGCAAGGGCTTTGGGGGGGGGGGGGCATGGGAAGGGGCGGTGGGAGAGGTATAAAACATATGGACACTGCCAGGACTTCCAGGAAAGAAGTTGGAATTTCAAACAAGGTGGATCTGGGGTGAATTAGCGGGGGTAGAAAAGATCAAGGTTTTGGATGGGGGAAGATAAGAGATGGTGGTGAACAGCTGTTTTAAAGACCTGGAGGGAGGAGTGGGATTGAAGGGAGTGAGGGAGTTTGTTCCAGAGGCGGGAGAAAAGAGGAATGAAAGAGTGAAGGTGAGCAGAGAGCCGAGATTTCGGCAGTTTAACCATCAGAGGGTTGCTGGCAGATCTTGTGCGACCTGTAGGAATATTTGGGGGACAGAGCACAGAGAGAGCTGGGGGTGCAAGGCCGGAGAGGAGTCGGTAGAAGACAGAAAGACCACCTACCTGCCTGCGGTGAGTGAGTGAAAGGCCCTCAGAGATAGCTTCATCGCGGGAGATTCCAATAATTCTGAAAGCTTTGGTTTCAACAGCGTGAAGCCGAGCTAGGTGTGAGGCAGGAGCACCGGCCCATAGGGGAGAACAGTATTCCATTGAGCTGCGGATGAAAGCCTTGTATGTGGTGAGGAGCTCAGGTGTGCCGAGGAAGGACTTCGCACGACGGAGGATGCCCAGTCGGCGACTGGCTTTGGAGGCCAGCTTGGAAATGTGGTTTTCCCAAGAAAGATCATGGCAGATAGTGAGACCCAAAATCTTGAGCGACAGAACTTCTTGGAGAGGATTGTTGAGAAAGTAGATGGGAGGGTTGTCCAGTCGATCTTTTCGGAGAGACATAGTAAGAGTGTGAGATTTGTCAGGATTGAAAGACATGTTCCACTTGTTTGACCAGTCTGTGATTTTGTCCAGGTCTTCAGAGAGTGAGGAGGCAGCAGACTGCCGATCTGAGGGAGGAGGAATGGAGCGGCAGAGAGTGGAGTCATCAGCAAAGAGATAGAGAGGATTTTCGAGAGAGTCAGAGAGATCATTGATGAAGACCAGAAAAAGCACGGGGCCCAGAACACTGCCTTGGGGAACTCCAGCCTGAACAGGAAGAGGAGATGAGAGAAACCCATTCAGGGCCACACGTTGACGACGACTAGAGAGGAAGTCCGCCAGCCATGCGTGGAGATTTCCATGGATACCAAAGGAGGAGAGTTTGGTGAGCAGAGCGGGGTGCCAGACCGTGTCGAAGGCACGTGATATGTCGAGGGAGACAGCTCTAATTTCCTGTTTGGCATTGAGGACCTCCATCCATTGTTGAGACAGCAGAAGCAGCATGTCCAGAGTAGAGTGACCTGGTCTGAAACCAAATTGATGATCAGAGATCAAGCCATTGGAGAAGAGGAAAGATTTCATATCCGAAGCAATGATGGATTCCATGACTTTGCTGATAATTGGGAGAAGGCTTTTTTAAGGACTTTTTTAAGGATGTTATAAAGGAAGCAAACGACAGGTATGAATTACGAATGTAATGAGTCAAATAAGGTGGTGGATGAGACGGCGGTACGAGACAGGCATCACCGGTGGTAAACTTCCGGATTATTTTATGACCTTTAAAATCTTTATTTACGTATTTAAATTGAATTATATACTTGAACACTATAGAACACAGATCACCTTCTTGTCACTTCCAAAACCCTTTAGCTTTGAAGTATTTGGAAATGTTATGTAAGGTGGTGAATAAGACTGCATCAATAGAGATAAAACTTCCGGAATTTTTTAAATATGACCTTTAAAATCTTTATTTTATTTCGCTTGAATAATATACTTGAACACTGCGTAGCGTTGCTTCTCTTGTCCATGTTCTATCGACTCTCTAGTTTGGGTAGTTGCTGCTTCTCTTATAGCGAGTCCTGTTACTTGGATTCATCGCCCTTCTTCTGCAAAATGGATTGTAATACTTGAGAGCCATGGTGAAGATCCTCTGGTATTTTTAAGGGATTTTTTTTCCTACTTTGCAATATGCATGATGGCTGCTATGGTTGGCTCACATGGTTCGGTTTCTCGTTGTACTGTAAGGTGCTTTTCAAGAATACAACCTCCTTGGGTGCTGGCCAAATGTAGCGTTAACATTCGCCTGAGCCATTCTCAGCACAGAGATCCAACATGCAGTCTTTGTCCTCTCTGGTTTCTGTTGTGACACCATAATCACCAACAAATAATTAAGTGTTTCATTATATTCTGTTGAGGCTCTAAGGCTGATAGAAGAGCTGTTACCTACAAAACAAACTCATACAGACAGATACACCTTGGGGAACATGTTTTTTTTCTGAACACACTGTGCCGTCAAGGCCTGCTGTTGGATTAGCGGTTTGGGTGCCGGCTTGGGATCCTGCGATCCTGAGTTTGAATCCCGCTCGATCGCTGAATTAATGCCAGTGAGTTGACTCGGCCTGTCATCCTTCCATGGTCGGCAAATTGAGTACCAGCTCACTGGTATGTGAGAGGGTTAGGTGAGGCACTCCCTGTGTGTCACAAGAGGTGACCAACAGGGTTGGTGGCAGGAAGGGCATCTGGCCATGAAACACTGCCTCAAAAAGGGGACCAGGGTGCCCGAAAAAGGCCAACCCCTGCTCTGAGGGGAAAAATGGCCTCG
This sequence comes from Myxine glutinosa, assembly GCF_964187855.1. Taxonomy (NCBI): domain Eukaryota; kingdom Metazoa; phylum Chordata; class Myxini; order Myxiniformes; family Myxinidae; genus Myxine; species Myxine glutinosa. The sequence continues at coordinate 205,028,331 of NC_136264.1, forward strand.
AAAGGTGGTTCTACACTGTGCCGTGTAGTTGTTGTTAGGGCGCTTTTCTTTCCAATCATGGTGTTTTTAAGGATTCCACCTCCCCAAACATGCCATTTGAAGTGGTGACCACGGTGTTTGACCGTACTCTATCCTCTAAATTCTGAGAGTCAACCGAGGTAGCAGCGCCTACAATTTTTAAAGTCTTCGGTATGACTCCGTCAGGGTCAGAATCGAACCTTCCAGAATCATCGTGGAAACTCAACAGCACTCAATGAGAAAAGCAGTTACTTTGCTTTGCAATACCAAATTATACTTTGCAATACCAAAGTCTGTAAGCAAAGTTTGGGATTTTGAGAATTACCTGACACCACCCTCTGAACCTTATTAAATGCCATGTGAGGGGCGAGGGGTTGCCTCCAATAAAAGTGCACATCTGAGATGAATTTTGAAATGTCAAATGACATTGAGAGAACCTTTGCTCTGCACACCATTTGCTATTCAGAGCCGGCCAACATCTCCCACTTTAATGCTGACCTATTCACATTATCCCTCAAAGCGATCACCATATTCCTCTAGGTATTCCAGGAATCCCAAAGAACGCTTTGCTTCCCGCTTGCGCTCCGTTTGGGGTATATCCTCTGTACAAGTATCCGTACAAAGCAACATAAAACACCCAAACAAAATGTAACTCTTCATGGCAGCCTGTTGGAAAAAGAAAAGCTCCCACGCGAATATCCGCAAAAAAAGAAACAGGAAAGCCGCAGGAATAACGAACCGCATTGGATGCATTCCCAGAGGCACACTCAATGCTGGTAATTGCAGAGCATCAATTAAAATGGCTAAAACTATGATATTTACATATCCTATAAACCGACAAATGTGACTTTAACCAAACGGACGATGTTACGGCACAGCTAGAATTTCCCGGGAGATGGTTCAAGCAATCACAATTGGGTTGGTTACTTCCTGCAAACTACAGGTATCATGATCCAAGGATGTTACATCACAAGGTGCCTCTTTTAAAGGGAACACGTGTCAATAGATCCTTACATTAGGGAATTTGAATTTTATCCTGGAAACCCATTGCCCTACCACGTACAGAGTCTACAGACAGTGCTGAAATCATTAGTGTACCTTGTACCTTTGCTGCGAGTGGCAGCAATGGAAATGTTGCTTCTGCCGCAAAGTGTTCCTTCCTGTGAAGTCTTTGATCTTCTTCTGCTACTCTATTCCTTCCCATCAGCAATGACCTCTCCCATGGCAGACCACATATCAAAGCCAGTCGCAAAGCGGACATCCTCCATCATGCCAGGTCCTTCCTTCGTAAATCTGAACTTCTCGCAGCCTGCTAGGCCTTTGTCCATAGTTCGTTGAAGCACTGCCCTATATCCATGTGCTGGAGTCTTCACTTCACATACGTCTTGACTGGATGCCCGAGAATGCAAAGCTCTTCATATCATTCGCATTTCCCAGAAAACAGAAAAACAGACCTTTACTCTCTAGTCAAAGAGAAGTTGGTGGCATTTCTGTTTGTGTGTTGGTTTCTGTTTCTGTGTTGGTTTCTGTTTCTGTGTTGGTTTCTGTTTCTGTGTTGGTTTCTGTTTCTGTGTTGGTTTCTGTTTCTGTGTTGGTTTCTGTTTCTGTTTCTGTGTTGGTTTCTGTTTCTGTTTGTTTCTGTGTTGGTTTCTGTTTCTGTTTGTTTCTGTGTTGGTTTCTGTTTCTGTTTCTGTGTTGGTTTCTGTTTCTGTTTCTGTGTTGGTTTCTGTTTCTGTTTCTGTGTTGGTTTCTGTTTCTGTGTTGGTTTCTGTTTTTGTGTTGGTTTCTGTTTCTGTGTTGGTTTCTGTTTTTGTGTTGGTTTCTGTTTCTGTGTTGGTTTCTGTTTATGTTTCTGTGTTGGTTTCTGTTTCTGTGTTGGTTTCTGTTTTTGTGTTGGTTTCTGTTTCTGTTTCTGTGTTGGTTTCTGTTTCTGTGTTGGTTTCTGTTTCTGTTTCTGTGTTGGTTTCTGTTTCTGTGTTGGTTTCTGTTTCTGTTTCTGTGTTGGTTTCTGTTTCTGTGTTGGTTTCTGTTTCTGTTTCTGTGTTGGTTTCTGTTTCTGTGTTGGTTTCTGTTTCTGTTTTTGTGTTGGTTTCTGTTTCTGTGTTGGTTTCTGTTTCTGTTTCTGTGTTGGTTTCTGTTTCTGTGTTGGTTTCTGTTTCTGTTTCTGTGTTGGTTTCTGTTTCTGTTTCTGTGTTGGTTTCTGTTTCTGTTTGTTTCTGTGTTGGTTTCTGTTTCTGTTTCTGTGTTGGTTTCTGTTTCTGTTTCTGTGTTGGTTTCTGTTTCTGTTTCTGTGTTGGTTTCTGTTTCTGTGTTGGTTTCTGTTTTTGTGTTGGTTTCTGTTTCTGTGTTGGTTTCTGTTTTTGTGTTGGTTTCTGTTTCTGTGTTGGTTTCTGTTTATGTTTCTGTGTTGGTTTCTGTTTCTGTGTTGGTTTCTGTTTTTGTGTTGGTTTCTGTTTCTGTTTCTGTGTTGGTTTCTGTTTCTGTGTTGGTTTCTGTTTCTGTTTCTGTGTTGGTTTCTGTTTCTGTGTTGGTTTCTGTTTCTGTTTCTGTGTTGGTTTCTGTTTCTGTGTTGGTTTCTGTTTCTGTTTCTGTGTTGGTTTCTGTTTCTGTGTTGGTTTCTGTTTCTGTTTTTGTGTTGGTTTCTGTTTCTGTGTTGGTTTCTGTTTCTGTTTCTGTGTTGGTTTCTGTTTCTGTGTTGGTTTCTGTTTCTGTTTCTGTGTTGGTTTCTGTTTCTGTGTTGGTTTCTGTTTCTGTGTTGGTTTCTGTTTCTGTTTCTGTGTTGGTTTCTGTTTCTGTTTGTTTCTGTGTTGGTTTCTGTTTCTGTTTCTGTGTTGGTTTCTGTTTCTGTTTCTGTGTTGGTTTCTGTTTCTGTGTTGGTTTCTGTTTTTGTGTTGGTTTCTGTTTCTGTGTTGGTTTCTGTTTCTGTGTTGGTTTCTGTTTCTGTTTGTTTCTGTGTTGGTTTCTGTTTCTGTTTCTGTGTTGGTTTCTGTTTCTGTTTCTGTGTTGGTTTCTGTTTCTGTTTCTGTGTTGGTTTCTGTTTCTGTGTTGGTTTCTGTTTCTGTGTTGGTTTCTGTTTCTGTTTGTTTCTGTGTTGGTTTCTGTTTCTGTGTTGGTTTCTGTTTTTGTGTTGGTTTCTGTTTCTGTGTTGGTTTCTGTTTTTGTGTTGGTTTCTGTTTCTGTGTTGGTTTCTGTTTATGTTTCTGTGTTGGTTTCTGTTTCTGTGTTGGTTTCTGTTTATGTTTCTGTGTTGGTTTCTGTTTCTGTTTCTGTGTTGGTTTCTGTTTTTCTGTTTCTGTGTTGGTTTCTGTTTCTGTGTTGGTTTCTGTTTCTGTGTTGGTTTCTGTTTCTGTGTTGGTTTCTGTTTCTGTGTTGGTTTCTGTTTCTGTGTTGGTTTCTGTTTCTGTGTTGGTTTCTGTTTCTGTGTTGGTTTCTGTTTTTGTGTTGGTTTCTGTTTCTGTTTCTGTGTTGGTTTCTGTTTCTGTGTTGATTTCTGTTTCTGTGTTGGTTTCTGTTTCTGTGTTGGTTTCTGTTTCTGTGTTGGTTTCTGTTTCTGTGTTGGTTTTTGTTTCTGTGTTGGTTTCTGTTTCTGTGTTGGTTTCTGTTTCTGTTTCTGTGTTGGTTTCTGTTTCTGTTTCTGTGTTGGTTTCTGTTTCTGTTTCTGTGTTGGTTTCTGTTTCTGTTTGTTTCTGTGTTGGTTTCTGTTTCTGTGTTGGTTTCTGTTTCTGTGTTGGTTTCTGTTTCTCTGTGTTGGTTTCTGTTTCTCTGTGTTGGTTTCTGTTTCTCTGTGTTGGTTTCTGTTTCTGTGTTGGTTTCTGTTTCTGTGTTGGTTTCTGTTTCTCTGTGTTGGTTTCTGTTTCTCTGTGTTGGTTTCTGTTTCTCTGTGTTGGTTTCTGTTTCTCTGTGTTGGTTTCTGTTTCTGTGTTGGTTTCTGTTTCTGTGTTGGTTTCTGTTTCTGTGTTGGTTTCTGTTTTCTCTGTGTTGGTTTCTGTTTCTGTGTTGGTTTCTGTTTTTCTGTTTCTGTGTTGGTTTCTGTTTCTGTGTTGGTTTCTGTTTCTGTTTCTGTGTTGGTTTCTGTTTCTGTGTTGGTTTCTGTTTCTGTTTCTGTGTTGGTTTCTGTTTCTGTTTCTGTGTTGGTTTCTGTTTCTGTGTTGGTTTCTGTTTCTGTTTCTGTGTTGGTTTCTGTTTTTCTGTTTCTGTGTTGGTTTCTGTTTCTGTGTTGGTTTCTGTTTCTGTGTTGGTTTCTGTTTCTGTTTCTGTGTTGGTTTCTGTTTTTCTGTTTCTGTGTTGGTTTCTGTTTCTGTGTTGGTTTCTGTTTCTGTTTCTGTGTTGGTTTCTGTTTCTGTTTCTGTGTTGGTTTCTGTTTCTGTTTCTGTGTTGGTTTCTGTTTCTGTTTCTGTGTTGGTTTCTGTTTCTGTTTCTGTGTTGGTTTCTGTTTTTCTGTTTCTGTGTTGGTTTCTGTTTCTGTGTTGGTTTCTGTTTCTGTTTCTGTGTTGGTTTCTGTTTTTCTGTTTCTGTGTTGGTTTCTGTTTTTCTGTTTCTGTGTTGGTTTCTGTTTCTGTGTTGGTTTCTGTTTCTGTTTCTGTGTTGGTTTCTGTTTCTGTGTTGGTTTCTGTTTCTGTTTCTGTGTTGGTTTCTGTTTTTCTGTTTCTGTGTTGGTTTCTGTTTTTCTGTTTCTGTGTTGGTTTCTGTTTCTGTGTTGGTTTCTGTTTCTGTTTCTGTGTTGGTTTCTGTTTCTGTGTTGGTTTCTGTTTCTGTGTTGGTTTCTGTTTCTGTTTCTGTGTTGGTTTCTGTTTTTCTGTTTCTGTGTTGGTTTCTGTTTTTCTGTTTCTGTGTTGGTTTCTGTTTCTGTGTTGGTTTCTGTTTCTGTTTCTGTGTTGGTTTCTGTTTCTGTTTCTGTGTTGGTTTCTGTTTCTGTTTGTTTCTGTGTTGGTTTCTGTTTCTGTGTTGGTTTCTGTTTTTCTGTTTCTGTGTTGGTTTCTGTTTCTGTTTCTGTGTTGGTTTCTGTTTCTGTGTTGGTTTCTGTTTCTGTGTTGGTTTCTGTTTTTCTGTTTCTGTGTTGGTTTCTGTTTCTGTGTTGGTTTCTGTTTTTCTGTTTCTGTGTTGGTTTCTGTTTTTCTGTTTCTGTGTTGGTTTCTGTTTCTGTGTTGGTTTCTGTTTCTGTGTTGGTTTCTGTTTCTGTGTTGGTTTCTGTTTCTGTGTTGGTTTCTGTTTCTGTGTTGGTTTCTGTTTTTCTGTTTCTGTGTTGGTTTCTGTTTCTGTGTTGGTTTCTGTTTTCTCTGTGTTGGTTTCTGTTTCTGTGTTGGTTTCTGTTTCTGTTTCTGTGTTGGTTTCTGTTTCTGTTTCTGTGTTGGTTTCTGTTTCTGTTTGTTTCTGTGTTGGTTTCTGTTTCTGTGTTGGTTTCTGTTTTTCTGTTTCTGTGTTGGTTTCTGTTTCTGTTTCTGTGTTGGTTTCTGTTTCTGTGTTGGTTTCTGTTTCTGTGTTGGTTTCTGTTTTTCTGTTTCTGTGTTGGTTTCTGTTTCTGTGTTGGTTTCTGTTTTTCTGTTTCTGTGTTGGTTTCTGTTTCTGTGTTGGTTTCTGTTTTTCTGTTTCTGTGTTGGTTTCTGTTTTTCTGTTTCTGTGTTGGTTTCTGTTTCTGTGTTGGTTTCTGTTTCTGTGTTGGTTTCTGTTTCTGTGTTGGTTTCTGTTTCTGTGTTGGTTTCTGTTTCTGTGTTGGTTTCTGTTTCTGTGTTGGTTTCTGTTTCTGTGTTGGTTTCTGTTTCTCTGTGTTGGTTTCTGTTTCTGTGTTGGTTTCTGTTTCTCTGTGTTGGTTTCTGTTTCTCTGTTTTGGTTTTTGTTTCTGTGTTGGTTTCTGTTTCTGTGTTGGTTTCTGTTTTCTCTGTGTTGGTTTCTGTTTCTGTTTTGGTTTCTGTTTCTGTGTTGGTTTCTGTTTCTGTTTCTGTTTCTGTGTCTGTTTTCTGTTTTCTAGTGCTTCCTCTGGTTTTGCTCCCTCTGCTATTTATCAAGACCTTCCCCAGTCCCTCAAAACATGCATGGGTTATCCTATCCTTTCCCCTCATATTCGTCCATTGCCTTGCTTGCTGTGTACACTTCTTGTGTTTCTTCCGATGAGTGAATTCGTTAACATTTCATGGAAATCCATTTCAAAAGACATTTCCTGTTAATAAGACTCGACTCAATAATGTTAAGAAAAATAAGACTTATCATGTCAAAAAGAGCCCAGAAGCTAAGACCAAAAAGACAATTTTGTAAGAGGATAGCAACAAAAGGCAAGATAGGTAAAGGGGTTAGTAGGGCAGTAGATCAAGGCAACTTCTTCCGGCTTAGCTCTCCAAATCTCACCTTGTCTGGGGACTTGGATGTGCCGAAGAAGATGGGAATGAACGCTAGCCAAATGATGCAGGTAGTGTACATGGTAAACCCAATGGGCTTTGCCTCGTTGAAGTTCTCAGGTACGCCTCGGGACTTTATGGCGTACACCGTGCAGGTGACCATCAACAGGATGCTGTACCCGAGCGAGCACATGAGAGACAGGTCCGATACGTCACACGTGAGCACGGCGCGGGCTTTCTCAGGGGGCCACGAGCGATGTTCGCCGTAATCTACGGTCGTGTGCGGGGGGATGACGATGAACCACACAGCGACCCCGAGGAGTTGCATCGCGATGAGGCTGAAGGCGATGACCAGCTGTGAGCTGGGGCTGATGAACCTCGGTGCTGCAACCGATTTCTTTCCTTGCTCGAATATACGGTAGATGCGGTTCGTCTTCGTAAGGAGCGCCGCGTTACTGATGCACATGCCCATGCCCAGGAAAAGTCGCTGAAAGAAGCAAAGTGCGGGGCTCGGAGCACCGATCATGCAGAACGTGACGGCATAGCAGAAGAATATTCCGCTGAGGAGAAGGTAGCTCAGCTCGCGTCCCGATGCCCGGACGATGGGTGTGTCGTTGAAACGGGCGAAGGTTCCGATGATGAGCAGCGTTGCGATGATGCCAACGATGGCGATAAAGACTGGCACCGCCGCCCATGCCGAGTGCCACTCGAGCTTGACAATGGGCACCTGTTCGCAAGTCGTGTGGTTGACTGTCGGACGCCAGCCAAACAGGCAGTCCTTGCAGGTGAACTCGTCGGCTTGCACCTGGTAACCCTCGCACGGTTCGCACTGCCAGCAACATGGCCGCCCGCTGCGCACCTTCTTCCGCTCGCCCCGACGGCACGGCTCGCTGCACATCGATTGAGGGACGGTGTTTGTGCCACCTGGCCATCGCATGGCATTTACCTGTGAATAAAGGTCACTCACTTTACATTTAAATACAAGAACCCAAGTTCTCAGGCAAACAGAGAAGCCAACCAGCAATCCAAAATGCTACTTTTGCCTTATTGAACACCACTGGTGTGAACAATATGGAATACCATAGAATACCATAGAATATGGAATACCAATATGGAATACCAATATGGAATACCATAGAATACCATAGAATATGGAATACCATGGAATACCAATATGGAATACCAATATGGAATACCTATACCATAGAGGTGCTACTTGGAATACCTATACCATAGAGGTGCTACTTGGAATACCAATACCATAGAGGCGATGCTTGGAATACCTATACCATAGAGGGGATGCTTGGAATACCAATACCATAGAGGGGCTGCTTGGAATAGCTATACCATAGAGGGGATGCTTGGAATACCTATACCATAGAGGGGATGCTTGGAATACCAATACCATAGAGGGGATGCTTGGAATACCTATACCATAGAGGGGATGCTTGGAATACCTATACCATAGAGGGGCTGCTTGGAATACCTATACCATAGAGGGGCTGCCTGGAATACCTATACCATAGAGGGGCTGCCTGGAATACCTATACCATAGAGGGGCTGCTTGGAATACCTCTACCATAGAGGGGATGCTTGGAATACCTATAGCATAGAGGGGTTGCCTGGAATACCTATACCATAGAGGGGCTGCCTGGAATACCTATACCATAGAGGGGCTGCCTGGAATACCTATACCATAGAGGGGCTGCTTGGAATACCTATACCATAGAGGGGCTGCCTGGAATACCTATACCATAGAGGAGCTGCCTGGAATACCTATACCATAGAGGGGCTGCCTGGAATACCTATACCATAGAGGGGATGCTTGGAATACCTATACCATAGAGGGGATGCTTGGAATACCTATACCATATAGGGGCTGCTTGGAATACCTATACCATAGAGGGGCTGCCTGGAATACCTATACCATAGAGGGGCTGCTTGGAATACCTATACCATAGAGGGGCTGCTTGGAATACCTATACCATAGAGGGGCTGCCTGGAATACCTATACCATAGAGGGGCTGCTTGGAATACCTATACCATAGAGGGGCTGCTTGGAATACCTATACCATAGAGGGGCTGCTTGGAATACCTATACCATAGAGGGGCTGCTTGGAATACCTATACCATAGAGGGGCTGCTTGGAATACCTATACCATAGAGGGGATGCTTGGAATACCTATACCATAGAGGGGATGCTTGGAATACCTATACCATGGAGGGGCTGCTTGGAATAGCTATACCATAGAGGGGCTGCTTGGAATACCTATACCATAGAGGGGCTGCTTGGAATACCTATACCATAGAGGGGCTGCTTGGAATACCTATACCATAGAGGGGATGCTTGGAATACCTATACCATAGAGGGGATGCTTGGAATACCTATACCATAGAGGGGATGCTTGGAATACCTATACCATAGAGGGGCTGCCTGGAATACCTATACCATAGAGGGGATGCTTGGAATACCTATACCATAGAGGGGATGCTTGGAATACCTATACCATATAGGGGCTGCCTGGAATACCTATACCATAGAGGGGCTGCTTGCCACAAACATTGTGCAGACATATTGAATGTTCTCTAGGCCTGCATTACCTGGGCTAGTTTACTCTACTGCCAATGAGACCCACCCACCTCTCCTGGTTACCTGTCATTCGTGCTTCTTCAATATTGTAGGAATTGTGAATTATTGATTTTTTTTGCTTAACTACATGGCTTCACCTGCTTCGTGTTCCCATATGAACCAGTGGCTGCCATTGTTCCGAACCGAGGTTCAAGTCCCAAGTATTTACCCACCTTGTACAAATGTCCTTGTAAATTACATTAAAGTACATTGATGTCTACTAATGTACATGATTTATGTACAAACCACACCCTGAGCCTTAAATTCAAATACAAAATGAAATATAATCCAGATAAAGTCTCAATGGAGCACGCGGTCTCCGCCATTCACCCACCTCTGGTGAAACTCCTAAACTCTTGCAATTGTTTTTATGTTTTGCTATGCATTATGTTTTGCTATGCATTATGTTTTGCACTCTGTCAAAGCGTCTTTGGGCTTCCTGAAAAGCGCTATATAAAATAAATGCATTATTATTATTATTAATCTCTTCTCTTTCACCTGTGGAACCAACTTCTTCGGGGAACCAACTTCCTCAGTCTGTTCAATGCCATCCTTCCCTCCATGGCTTCAAGATGGCAGCTCACCTCTTCCCCAGGTCACTCCATCCATATTCTTGATCTTTGCTACACCCATTGACCCTTGCCAAGCTCACTCCCTTTTTTCCTGTTTATTAGCTTTTCTCTCCTCCCTCCACCCATCTTTCTGGTTGTTTCCTTTCTGGTTTTCCTGTTCTTTCAGCCCTATCCTGTTATGTTTCAGCTTATTCATCCTCTGTGTCCTCCTCATCCTCTTAATAATAATAATGCATTTTTTTTTATATAGCGCTTTTCAGGAAGCCCAAAGGCGCTTTGACAGAGTGCAAAACATAATGCATAGCAAAACATAAAAACAATTACAAAAAAAGAAGAATCAATAGGGAAATATTCAAAGCACAAAGGAGGGAGAAGGAGAGGAGATAGTCAGGGGTTAGATGCTGTGGGTTAAATGTTGAATGCAGTGTTGAACAGGTGGGTCTTGAGTGATGTTTTGAATGTGGTGAGTGAGGAGGAGTCTCTGATGGTGTGAGGTAGTGAGTTCCAGAGGGTGGGAGCAGCGATGGAGAAGGCCCTGTCCCCCCAGGATCTAAATTTGTTCCGGATGGGGGGGGGGGGGGGGTTGGGATCAGGAGGTTGGTACCAGCAGAGCGGAGGTTGCGGGTGGGAGTGTGTATGGAGAGGAGGTCAGCCAAGTAGGATGGGGCCAGGTTATGGAGGGCTTTGTAGGTCAAGAGGGGGATTTTGTACTGGATTCTCTGGGAGATGGGGAGCCAGTGAAGCTTGTAAAGGACGGGGGTGATGTGGTCACGGGTCCGGGAATGGGTGAGTAGATGGGCAGCGGAGTTCTGAATGTATTGGAGTTTATTGGTGATTGTTGAGGGTGAACCATAAAGGAGGCTATTGCAGTAGTCCAGACGGGAAGTGAGGAAGGCGTGGATGAGGGTTTCTGCAGCCACGGAGGAGAGGGATGAGCGGAGACGGGCAATGTTTTTCAGGTGAAAGAAGGCTGTCTTTGTGATCTGTTTAGTGTATTTGTCGAAGGAGAGGATTTGGTCAAAGATGATGCCAAGATTCCGGATGTGAGGGGAGGTGGATACTGGGATGTTGAGGGCGAAGTTGAGGGCGAAGTTATGGGTGGATTTTATGAGCGTTTTTGGGCCAATGATGATTATTTCAGATTTATCATAGTTCAGTTTGAGGAAGTTGATTTGAAGCCAGGATTTTATTTCAGTGATGCAGTTTGTCAGGATAGAGTGGGTGGCGGTGGAGATGGACTTGGTGGAGATGAAAAGCTGGATGTCATCGGCGAAGCAGTGGAATTGGAGACCATGACGGCGGATTAAGTGACCGAGGGGGGACAGGTAAAGGATGAAGAGGAGGGGGCCAAGAACTGAACCTTGGGGGACACCTTGGGGGAGGGGAGCAGTGGGGGATTTGCAGTTATTGATGGAGATGAACTGGCGTCTGTCAGAGAGGTATGATTTGATCCAAGAGTGGGCAGTGCCGGTAATGTTAAAGGTGGTTTCAAGTCGGGTGAGGAGGATAGTGTGATCGATGGTGTCAAAGGCGGCGCTGAGGTCGAGGAGGACGAGAATGTTGAGGTTGCCAGCGTCAGAGGAGAGGAGAAGGTCGTTGGTGATTTTGAGGAGAGCAGTTTCAGTACTGTGGTTGGAGCGGAAGCCAGATTGGAATGTTTCATACAGGTTATTGGCAGAGAGGTGATGTTTGAGTTGAGTGGCTACAGCACGTTCCAAAACTTTTGACAGAAAGGGTAGGTTGGAGATGGGTCTGAAGTTATTTAGGGTGTCAGGGTTTAGACCAGGTTTTTTCAGAATGGGGGTAACAGCAGCAATTTTGAGGGACGGTGGGACGATGCCTGTAGACAGGGAGGAGTTTATTGTTGCAATGATAAGTGGAGAGAGAGCAGGAAGGGAGGCCTTGACAAAGCTGGAGGGGATGGGGTCAAGAGTGCAGGTGGCAGTTTTCATTCCTATGAGGAGTTCAGAGAGGTCAGTAGGGGAGACTGGGGAGAATTGAGACAGGGGATGGCAGGATAAGGGGGGGCAGGTGGTTTGAGGGGGAGCGGGTGCGGTGGTGGTTAAGCTGCTGTAGATGTTGTCAATTTTGCTTTGGAAGAATGAAAGGAAGGAGATGCAGTTGTCTACTGTGAATGACTGGGTGGTGGTGTTCAGGGGGCTGATGAGTTTGTTTATTGTAGAGAAGAGTGCTTTTGGGTTTCCGGAGCCAGAGTGGATAATTTGAGAGTAGTAGGCGGAGCGGGCGTGGGAGAGGGCATCTTTATAGTGTTGTAGGTGGTCCTTGTAGGCCTGGGAGTGAACTGTGAGACCTGTTTTATTGCGGAGTCTTTCAAGTTGGCGAGCACGAGTTTTCATCAGGCGGAGTTCAGGGGTAAACCAGGGAGCAGAATGGGTGAAAGAAACTGTTTTGGTTTTTATAGGCGCAAGCTGGTCAAGGCAGGAGGAGAGAGTGTGGTTGTAGTAGTCAGTGAGGTCAGAAGGGGTGTGGAGGTCAACGAAGGGAGAAGTGGACATTTTTTCAGAGAGGGTGGATGAGAATGAGGTAGGTGAAAGAGCGTTTAGCTTACGGAAGTTGATAGTGCGATAATGCCTTGGTGCTGGGGTGGGGATGTTGATGGTCAGAGTGATGGCTAAGTGGTCAGAGAGAGTGAGGTCGGAGCCAGAGAGATGGTGCAAAATTAGTCCAGTAGAGCAGACAAGGTCCAAAATGTGACCACGGTTATGGGTAGGAAAGTTGACATGTTGAGTGAGGTTAAAGCAGGTGAGTAAATCAGTGAAGTCAGTGGTTATCGTGGAGTCAGTGGAGTCCATGTGGATATTGAAATCACCGAGGAGGAGGATTGAGGGGGAGAGGGAACAGAGCTGGGTCAGAAAGTAGGAGAAGTCAGACAGGAATGATGGGTGTGGTTTGGGAGGGCGGTAGACGACAGCCATGACTGACTGTGTGTGACCAGAGAGTTTAAAAGCCAGGTGTTCAAATGATGGAGCAGATGCGATGGAGATGAGGCTGGTCCTGATGTCTTGTCGGTGAATAACGGCAATTCCACCACCTCGGCCCTCCGAGCGTGGTTTATTGATGTAAGAATATCCATTGGGTGTGGTGAGGTTGAGTGCGAAGTAGTCCAGAGGTTGTTGCCAGGTCTCAGTGAGACAGAGAAAGTCCAGTTTATTTTCCAGGATATAGTCGTTCAGGATGAGGCATGTGTTGTTGAGGGACCGGGTATTGAACAGGGTGAGCTTGATGTTGTTTTGTACGGCGGGTATGAATTCAGGTGATTTGGCCAGGGTTCGCAGACAGGAGGCGCGATTGTGTGCGTGTGTGCGGAGTGTGTGTGTGCGGAGACAACCTTACTCTTATTCTTCCTGCAAGTGTCCCTCTGTTGTGTCCCTCTACCCTGCAGTTACTGTTCTGTGTTCTTGCTCTTCCATGAGCCTCGACTTCGTATACCAAAAATAATCCCCCCCCCCCACCCCCCATATCCATGCACACTATTTTCCCTCTCATTTAACAAATAACACTTTGTGACGTCACATCAGTCATCTATGCTATTTCTCCATTAACTTTCATCAGTTGCTGGAAAAAAGGCCTTCTCTGCCGTTTTAATAATTATATTGCTGGAAGTTTGCCCTCTTTTCTGGTGGATGGAGAATGGAGATTATTTGCAGGATAAAGTATATGCTGTAAATAATACCTGATGGATGTCTGTGTGGTGTACTGCAACGCATTATAAGCCATGAAAATGATAAACCTTTTATTGATTCATTCCAAACATTAACCTCCATGAATCCCAGGAAATTCATGAGGCAGGGAATCCCAGGAGAAGAATGAGAAAGGGAATCCCTGGAGACAAATGAGACAGGAAATCCCTGCAGATGAATGAGGCAGGGAATACCAGGAGATGAGTGAGACAGGAGGCAGGTAACCCCCATAAATGATTGAGGCAAGGAATCCCAGGAGACAAATGAGACAGGAAATCCCTGCAGATGAATGAGGCAGGGAATACCAGGAGACGAGTGAGACAGGAGGCAGGGAATCCCAGGAGATGAATGAGGCAAGGAATCCCAGGAGATGAGTGAGACAGGAGGCAGGGAACCCCAATAGATGATTGAGGCAAGGAATCCCAGGAGACAAATGAGACAGGAAATCCCTGCAGATGAATGAGGCAGGGAATACCAGGAGACGAGTGAGACAGGAGGCAGGGAATCCCAGGAGATGAATGAGGAAAGGAATCCCAGGAGATGAGTGAGACAGGAGGCAGGGAACCCCAATAGATGATTGAGGCAAGGAATGCCAGGAGACAAATGAGACAGGAAATCCCTGCAGATGAATGAGGCAGGGAATACCAGGAGACGAGTGAGACAGGAGGCAGGGAATCCCAGGAGATGAATGAGGAAAGGAATCCCAGGAGATGAGTGAGACAGGAGGCAGGGAACCCCAATAGAAGATTGAGGCAAGGAATCCCAGGAGACAAATGAGACAGGAAATCCCTGCAAATGAATGAGGCAGGGAATACCAGGAGACGAGTGAGACAGGAGGCAGGGAATCCCAGGAGATGAATGAGGCAAGGAATCCCAGGAGATGAGTGAAACAGGAGGCAGGGAATCCCAAAAGATGAATGAGGCATGGCATCCCTGGAGACAAATGAGACAGGAAATCCCTACAGATGAATGAGGCAGGGAATACCAGGAGACGAGTGAGACAGGAGGCAGGGAATCCCAAAAGATGAATGAGGCAGGGAATCCAAGGAAAAGAATGAGGAAGGGAATCCCTGGAGACAAATGAGACAGGAAATCCCTGCAGATGAATGAGGTAGAGAATTCCAGGAAATGAGTGAGACAGGAGGCAGGGAATCCCAGTAGATGAATGAGGCAGGGAATCCCAGTAGATGAATAAGGCAGGGAATCCCAGGAAATGAATGAGGCAGGGAATCAAAGAAGATGATTGAGGCAAGGAATCCCAGGAGACAAATGAGACAGGAAATCCCTGCAGATGAATGAGGCAGGGAATACCAGGAGACGAGTGAGACAGGAGGCAGGGAATCCCAGGAGATGAATGAGGAAAGGAATCCCAGGAGATGAGTGACAGGAGGCAGGGAACCCCAATAGATGATTGAGGCAAGGAATCCCAGGAGACAAATGAGACAGGAAATCCCTGCAAATGAATGAGGCAGGGAATACCAGGAGACGAGTGAGACAGGAGGGAGGGAATCCCAGGAGATGAATGAGGCAAGGAATCCCAGGAAATGAGTGAGACAGGAGGCAGGGAATCCCAGTAGATGAATAAGGCAGGGAATCCCAGGAAATGAATGAGGCAGGGAATCAAAGAAGATGAGTGAGACAGGGAATCCCAGGAAATGAATGAGGCAGGAGGCATGCAATCCCAAGAGATGAATGAGTGAGGGATTCCAGGAGATGAATTAGACAGGTATGTGTGTATGTGTGTATGTATGTATGTACCGTAAAATGGGTTGAATAGGGACAGCAAGGCGAATAGGGACACAAACTGAAAAAAAGTTCGGAAACTTTTTTCGCTGAAAATTGATAACCATACTGATTTGTTGATATTTGGGTTGAAAGAGTTCTCTTGTTTAAAAAAAAAAGCAACTTACAGTCCCTATTAACCCCATATACGGGTTATATAGGAATAAATAGGATTTTTATGGCTGTCCCTATTCACCCCGTTTTACGGACAGTCACTAATACAAAAAAATAATAATCAAGAAATAGGGAGTTTTGGAGAAACTTTTTATCCCATATTTTTTTTCATTGGCACCGTGGTTTATATTATGGGTGCATATTATGTGCATCCATCTGAACTATCAATTTAGCAATAAGTTGGAAACTCAGGATTGTTTCTTGATTATTCTTTTTTTGTATTAGTGACTGTCCCTATTCACGCGTAAAACGGGGTGAATAGGGACAGCCATAAAAATCCTATTTATTCCTATTAAACCCATATATGGGGTTAATAGGGACTATAAGTTGCTTTTTTAAAAATGAGACAGGAATCCCAGGAAATCCCAGCAAACAACTTGCCTTTCAACCCAAATATCAACAAATCTGTATGGTTATCAATTTTCAGCGAAAAAAGTTTCTGAACTTTTTTTCAGTTTGTGTCCCCATTCACCTTGCTGAACCGATTCACCCCATTTCACGGTATGTATGCTTCATGTACTCCTCCAAGAGCACATGACCAACGAAGCCGAATCTTTGAGGGATTAATGAGAGAACCCTAAAATTGTGCCTGTGTACGTTTTGTTTGATTTCATCAAGTTCTAAAAAAAAATTTCTTTTACACCCATATTGACATTCCTTCATTTGGGGAGAGCGGATGGAGGATGCAATCAGAATTATCCGAGTTATATATATCACCCTGATGTATTATATATGCACATCTGCTTATTTTTGCATCAAATACGTAACCTGGGTTATTTTTTTCGGGTGGATTGAGGCAGCCAGTGGTCTGTTGATTATACACCGCCCAAAATAAAGGAATGTGCCAGAAGAACATGTTGCACACTTGGAAGGAGATCGCCCGTAGGGTAGGTACTCTGCTAGTACAAGGTTACAGCGAAGGGCAGTGCAGCATGTATAGTGTAGGTTAATACTGCACAATACAACACAGTGCACAGCATTGTGCACAGTTTTACACCTGTTGCAGAATGTTATAACATTGAGCAGATTAGTACAGGCCAATGCATGCTAGGCAGATATGCAACACTGAGTGTTCAACATGGTGCAGCTATAGTTATTATAGTGTGGTGTAACAAACTACAGCACAAGGTATAGTAGCATAGTGTGAGTATATACAAGCTAGTGTTTATGTGTCAATGATGTGACATATTTTGTTATTAAAAATTTTTAAAAACGTATTCTTTCATATCAATATGGCTACAGGTAGCAAAATGCACTGATTCGGTGCAGCTGTGCTGCTGATGCAGTGCCCCCCTGCAGGTTAGAACAAGGATTTGTATTTTCACCATGGTGCCAGCGATAGCTTGCCTACAATTGGTGGGATCTTTAAGGTCCACCAACAAATACCAACAGATGGGACGCCTGGTTAACATCCATCCGAAGGACAGCACAAACATTGATGAATCGCCTGCCCATAAAACACCTGGATGACAATTTATAAAGCTGGGCTGAGATTCAAACCCAGGATAGACAGCTCAGAAGCGAGTGTACCAACCTCTGGACTATCCTGGCAACCCAATAAAAAAACAAGAATCACAAAGCAAACGAAACAGTGAAACCAAAAAAACGCCATTCCGAGCAGGATACTTGCAAAATACACCCCGGACCCAACCCGCCCCCACCCAAAAAGTTGCCATGGAAACATCAAATTGTCCATTTCATTATGATTTAAATTGATGATCTTCATCAAAGCTCTGTCTGCTGCTTTTCTTCTGCTCCAATCGGTTCTTCTGATCATGTGCTTGTTAAAGTGGACATCTCTCTGACCATTCTCAGAGAGCCTCCTCAGCGTCGACGAGTCTGGCATTTCACTCAGGCCAACTGGCACGGTCTTCAAGCAGCCATCAATCATCTGGACTGGTCTCCCATCTCTACCGCCTCTGACATCAACTCATCCTGGGAATTCTTCCAAAGTAAATTGCTCTCTCTCTTGCACAGATTTATCCCATCTCGTCTTCAGTTGTCATACCCTTCCTCCCGCCCATGGTACACGGAATCTTGTGGTGAGGGAGTTGCCCTGAAACAACTTGCCTTTGCCTCTTGTAAGGCTAATCCAACTGATGGCAATCTCAGTTCCTTCCACCAAGCTCGGAACAAGTGTGTGTCTACCCTCAGGAGTGCCAGGAAACAATATCTCTCCACTCTCAAGATTGAACTCTCAAACCTGTCTCCTTGCTCCAAATCCTGGTGGCGTCTGGTCAAATCCGTTTCTGGTGTTTGTTCCCCCTCCAGCTCCCCCCCCCTCCCCCCTTACCTCAAACGGCGACACAGCTGGCTCCACACGTGACAAAGCCAAATGCCTCAACTCTGTGTTTGCCTAAAAATCTTGTGTCCCATACCCATCTCTCTCTGTACCCACCTTACCCAGTCGTACCCAGCTGCTCCTGGACTCTGTGTCCTTCTCTCCTGACAAGGTGGAAAAGTTTTTGTCAAACCTCGACTCTGATTCTGCAACTGGTCCTGACGGCATCAGCCCACGGGTCCTAAAATCCTGCTCTTCCGCTCTATCTCACCCTCTCTCTGTTCTTTTCACCCTCTCCTTTGCTCAACATCATCTGCCAGAATCTTGGAAATCAGCAAACATTACCGCCTTACACAAAAAGGTGCAAAAACAGATCCTTGCAACTACAGACCAATCAGCCTGCTCCCAATTATCAGCAAAGTCATGGAATCCATCATTGCTTCGGATATCAAATCCTTCCTCTTCTCCAATGGCTTGATCTCTGATCATCAATTTGGATTCAGACCAGGTCACTCTACTCTGGACATGTTGCTTCTGCTGTCTCAAAAATGGATGGAGGTCCTCAATGCCAAACAGGAAATCAGAGCTGTCTCCCTTGACATATCACATGCCTTCGATACGGTCTGGCACCCCGCTCTGCTCACCAAACTCTTCTCCTGTGGTATCCATGGAAATCTCCACTCATGGCTTGCGGACTTCATCTCTGGTCGTAGTCAACTTGTGGCACTGACTGCATTTCTCTCATCTTCCCTTTCTGTTCTGGCTGGAGTTCCCCAAGGCAGTGTTCTGGGCCTTGTGCTTTTTCTGGGCTTCATCAATGATCTCTCCGGCTCTCTAGAAAATCCTCTCTATATCTTTGCTGATGACTCCACTCTCTGCTGCTCCATTCCTCAAAAACCACATTTCCCAGCTGGCCTCCAAAGCCAGTCACCGACTGCGTATCCTCCGTCGTGTGAAGTCCTTCCTTGACACACCTGAGCTCCTCACCACATACAAGGCTTTCATCCGCAGCTCAATGGAATACTGCTCTCCCCTTTGGGCTGGTGCTCCTGCCTCACACCTGGCTCGGCTTCTCGTTGTTGAAACTAAAGCTTTCAGAAACATTGGAATCTCCCGTGATGAAGCTAACTCCAAGGGCCTTTCACTCACTGACCACAGGCAGGTAGGTGGTCTTTCTGTCTTCTACCGACTCCTATCTGGGCTAGCTCCCCCAGCTCTATCTGTGCTCTGTCCCCCAAATATTCATACAGGTCGCACAAGATCTGCCAGCAACCATCTTCTGGTGAAACTGCCAAAATCAAGACTCTCTGCTCACCTTCACTCTTTCATTCCTCTTTTCTCCCACCTCTGGAACAAACTCCCTCACTCTCTTCAATCCCACTCCTCCCTCCAGGTCTTTAAGACAGCTGTTCACCACCATCTCTTATCTTCCCCCATCTGAAACCTTGATCGCTTCTACCCCCATTAATTCACCCCAGATCCACTTTTTTGAAATTCCAACTTCTTTCCTGGAAGTCATAGCAGTGTCCATGTGCTTTATACCTCTTCCCCCCCCCCCCCCCCCCTTCTCATGCTTCCTCTCCCCCAAGCTCTCTCCCTCCCACAGATCTCCCGATGTCCCCGTTCTCTGCTGTTGTGATTGTGTGCTTCCCTCTCTCTCCAAATCTTGTCTCCCGCTCCCTTTATTGTATGTTTTGTGTGTCCGGTTTTCTTTTTTCTTGTAATTGATGTTAGCACTTACATGAGCCTCGATCTTGAATACAAAAAAAAAGAAAAACAAAAAGCTCGGTTCAATCGGATAAGAATTGCTTATTTATAAGTTCGACCCTGAGTTGACCTTTGACCTTTTGACCTCAAATATAGTTTCCCAATTTAGTGACTCAATATGCAAAGGCCGTTCAATTTTCAAGTCAATCGGATGAAAAATTGAATTTTTGGAATTTGACCCGAAGATGACCTTTTACCTCGAAATCAATAGGCTTCTTCCTCATGACCAACTCTAGCGTTTGGTGAAGTTTCGTGAAGATCGGATGAAAATTGTGACCTGTCGGCGATTGACAGACAAACAGAATAACGAACGCACAATACCAACCAATTTACTTGAAAAATCTTCGATTTTGCAAGTAAAAAGGTGAGACAAGGTGTCACCTCACCCAATAGCACATGCCTGAGTCTTGCCGGATTGGCAGCTACACTGGTACCTGAAATAAGGTAACGTCGATGAAAAGAAGAAAAAATATTCAACAAATCCTGACAACACCAAGTATCAACATGAACTCCAAAGTGACCAATGGTATTGGAGCATTCAGCCAATGGGATGACAAGACGAATTGAGGACCAACTCAGCACCCACCTCAACGGTTATAACTTTTATGCCACTAACTGTTGTAAAAGTGAGTGTACCTGTGGCAAACCGCCAGGACGAATTCAATCGGTGTGAGAATGCTGGGAAGAAACTTTCCTGGGAAATCTTCAGTGGGGAGTGAGCCATGACGAATGCACTCTTACGAGATGGGGTCAGCAGTGGAGCAATGGGGTTTCTACCCAATAACAATGTAATGTCAAAGAGATATTCATTACCAAATGTTGAACAAGCTTACCCTTTTCAAGAAGGTCGTTACCCGTCGCATTTCCTGCTTATCCTTTACATTGGTGAGACGCTTTTTAGAGAGATTTTGCAACATTTCTGCAGCTAAACGAACGGCTCGCCAAAACCTCATGGCAAATAAGGTAGAAGTATTGGTGGGGAGATTGATGGGGAGATTGGTGGGGAGATTGGTGGGGAGATTGGTGGGGAGATTGGTGGGGAGATTGGTGGGGAGATTGGTGGGGAGATTCGTGGAGAGATTGGTGGGGAGATTGGTGGGGAGATTTGTGGGGAGATTGATGGGTAGATTGATGGGGAGATTGGTGGGGAGATTGGTGGGGAGAATGGTGGGGAGATTGATGGGGAGATTGGTGGGGAGAATGGTGGGGAGATTGGTGGGGAGATTGGTGGGGAGATTGATGGGGAGATTGGTGGGGAGATTGGTGGGGAGATTGGTGGGGAGATTGGTAGCGAGGTTGATGGGGCGATTTATGGAGAGATTGGTGGGGAGATTGATGGGGAGATTGATGGGGAGATTGATGGGGAGATTGATGGGGAGATTGGTGGGGAGATTGGTGGGGAGATTATGGGGGGAGATTGATGGGGAGATTGGTGGGGAGATTGGTGGGGAGATTGGTGGGGAGATTGGTGGGGAGATTGGTAGCGAGGTTGATGGGGCGATTTATGGAGAGATTGGTGGGGAGATTGATGGGGAGATTGATGGGGAGATTGATGGGGAGATTGGTGGGGAGATTGGTGGGGAGATTGGTGGGGAGATTGATGGGGAGAATGGTGGGGAGATTGATGGGGAGATTTGTGGGGAGATTGATGGGGAGAATGGTGGGGAGATTGATGGGGAGATTTGTGGGGAGATTTGTGGGGAGATTGATGGGGAGATTGGTGGGAAGATTGATGGGGAGATTGGTGTGGAGATTGATGGGGAGAATGGTGGAGAGATTGATGGGGAGATTGGTGTGGAGATTGGTGGGGAGATTGGTGGGGAGATTGATGGGGAGATTGGTGAAGAGATTGGTGGGGAGATTGGTGGGGAGATTTATGGGGACATTTATGGGGAGATTGATGGGGAGAATGGTGGGGAGATTGATGGGGAGATTGGTGTGGAGATTGATGGGGAGATTGGTGTGGAGATTCGTGGAGAGATTGGTGGGGAGATTGGTGGGGAGAATGGTGGGGAGATTCATGGAGAGATTTGTGGAGAGATTTGTGGAGAGATTGGTGGGGAGATTGATGGGGAGATTGGTGAAGAGATTGGTGGGGAGATTCATGGAGAGATTTGTGGAGAGATTGGTGGGGAGATTGATGGGGAGATTGGTGAAGAGATTGGTGGGGAGATTGGTGGGGAGATTGATGGGGAGATTTATGGGGACATTTATGGGGAGATTTATGGGGCGATTGATGGGGAGAATGGTGGGGAGATTGATGGGGAGAATGGTGGGGAGATTGATGGGGAGATTGGTGTGGAGATTGATTGGGAGATTGATGGGGAGATTGGTGTGGAGATTCGTGGAGAGATTGGTGGGGAGATTGGTGGGGAGATTCATGGAGAGATTGGTGGGGAGATTGATGGGGAGATTGGTGGGGAGATTGATGGGGAGATTTATGGGGAGATTGATGGGGAGATTGATGGGGAGATTGATGGGGAGATTGATGGGGAGATTGCTGGGGAGAATGGTGGGGAGATTGATGGGGAGATTTGTGGGGAGATTGATGGGGAGATTGATGGGGAGATTGATGGGGAGATTGATGGGGAGATTGATGGAGAGATTGGTGGGAAGATTCGTGGAGAGATTGGTGGGGAGATTGATGGGGAGATTGGTGGGGAGATTGGTGGGGAGATTGATGGGGAGATTGGTGGGGAGATTGGTGGGGAGATTGGTGGAGAGATTGGTGGAGAGATTGGTGGGGAGAATGGTGGGGAGATTAGTGGGGAGATTGGTGGGGAGATTGGTGGGGAGATTGGTGGGGAGATTGATGGGGAGATTGATGGGGAGATTGATGGGGAGATTGATGGGGAGATTGATGGGGAGAATGGTGTGGAGATTGATGGGGAGAATGGTGGGGAGATTGATGGGGAGATTCGTGGGGAGAATGGTGGGGAGAATGG
This sequence comes from Myxine glutinosa, assembly GCF_964187855.1. Classification (NCBI taxonomy): domain Eukaryota; kingdom Metazoa; phylum Chordata; class Myxini; order Myxiniformes; family Myxinidae; genus Myxine; species Myxine glutinosa. Next base: position 205,050,529 of record NC_136264.1, read on the forward strand.
TGGGGAGATTGATGGGGAGATTGGTGTGGAGATTGATGGGGAGGTTGATGGGGAGATTGGTGGAGAGATTGGTGGGGAGATTGATGGGGACATTGATGGGGAGATTGATGGGGAGATTGATGGGGAGAATGGTGTGGAGATTGATGGGGAGATTGGTGTGGAGATTGATGGGGAGAATGGTGGGGAGATTGATGGGGAGATTGGTGTGGAGATTGATGGGGAGATTGATGGGGAGATTGGTGTGGAGATTCGTGGAGAGATTGGTGGGGAGATTGGTGGGGAGATTCATGGAGAGATTTGTGGAGAGATTGGTGGGGAGATTGATGGGGAGATTGGTGAAGAGATTGGTGGGGAGATTGATGGGGAGATTTATGGGGAGATTTATGGGGAGATTGATGGGGAGATTGATGGGGAGAATGGTGGGGAGATTGATGGGGAGATTTGTGGGGAGATTGATGGGGAGATTGATGGGGAGATTGATGGAGAGATTGGTGTGGAGATTGATGGGGAGATTGATGGGGAGATTGGTGCAGAGATTTATGGGGAGATTGGTGTGGAGATTTATGGGGAGATTGATGAGGAGATTGATGGGGAGATTTATGGGGAGATTGATGGGGAGATTGGTGTGGAGATTTATGGGGAGATTGATGGGGAGATTGATGGGGAGATTTATGGGGAGATTTATGGGGAGATTGCTGGGGAGAATGGTGGGGAGATTGATGGGGAGATTTGTGGGGAGATTGATGGGGAGATTGGTGGGGAAATTCGTGGTGAGATTGGTGGAGAGATTGGTGGGGGGATTCGTGGAGAGATTGATGGGGAGATTGGTGGGGAGATTGGTGGATAAATTGGTGAAGAGATGGGTGGGGAGATTCGTGAAGAGATTGATGCGGAGATTAATGGGGAGTTTGGTGGGGAGATTCATGGAAAGATTGATGGGGAGATTCGTGGAGAGATTGGTGTGGAGATTCGTGGAGAGATTGGTGGGGAGATTGGTTGGGAGATTCATGGAGAGATTCGTGGAGAGATTTGTGGGGAGATTGATGGGGAGATTCGTGGAGAGATTGGTGTGGAGATTCGTGGAGAGATTGGTGGGGAGATTGGTGGGGAGATTCGTGGAGAGATTGATGGGGAGATTGAGGGGAAGATTGGTGGAGAGATTGGTGGAGAGATTGGTGGAGAGATTGGTGGGGAGATTGATGGGGAGATTGGTGGAGAGATTGGTGGAGAGATTGGTGGGGAGATTGGTGGAGGTATCAGTGGAGATGCTTTTTGAGGTATTGTTGGACATATTGTTGGACATATTGCTGGACATATTGTTGGATGTATTGTTGTACATATTGTCTGATGTATTGTTGGACATATTGTTGGATGTATTGTTGGACATATTATTGGACATATTGTTGGACATATTGTTGGACCTATTGTCGGACATATTGTTGGACATATTGTTGGATGTATTGTTGGACATGTTGTGGGATGTATTGTTTGACATGTTGTTGGATGTATTGTTGGACATATTGTTGGATGTATTGTTGGACATATTGTTGGATGTTATATTGGACATGTTGTTGGATGTATTGTTGGATGCATTGTTGGACATATTGTTGGATGTATTGTTGGACATATTATTGGATGTATTGTTGGACATGTTGTTGGATGTATTGTTTGACATGTTGTTGGATATATTGTTGGACATATTGTTGGATGTATTGTTGGACATATTGTTGGATGTATTGTTGGACATGTTGTTGGATGTATTGTTTGACATATTGTTGGATGTATTGTTGGACATGTTGTTGGATGTATTGTTTGACATATTGTTGGATGTATTGTTGGACATATTGTTGGATGTATTGTTGGACATGTTGTTGGATGTATTGTTTGACATGTTGTTGGATGTATTGTTGGACATGTTGTTGGATGTATTGTTGGACATATTGTTGGATGTATTGTTGGACATGTTGTTGGATGTATTGTTTGACATGTTGTTGGATGTTTTGTTGGACATGTTGTTGGATGTATTGTTTGACATGTTGTTGGATGTATTGTTGGACATGTTGTTGGATGTATTGTTTGACATGTTGTTGGATGTATTGTTGGACATGTTGTTGGATGTATTGTTTGACATATTGTTGGATGTTATGTTGGACATGTTGTTGGATGTATTGTTGGACATATTGTTAGATGTATTGTTGGACATGGTCTCCCAGCAGAAAATGTAATCTCATTTTAATGAGAAATTTTGTTCAATTTCATTTGTTTTCATAATGACAATATTTCGCCATATCTTGATTTCCAAAAAAAATAGGGAGATTCTGGGAATGTTTCTTGTAAGTTTCACTTTCGAGGCTGTTATATCAAAGATACCCCAAAAGTGATTTCTCCTTTTTGTAATTGTTTTTATTTTAAAAATGTTTTTTTTAATTCTTGTAAAAAAAGAAAGCTGTTAAAATGAAAATGTTAAAATATCTGGCATCTTCCCCCTTATTTCCACTTAGTGTAGCAGCATAGCAAACCTGTTGTGCATTTTGTGATACAAGCACCAAATTTGGCACAAATGTACATTAATATGTTGCGAACATTTTCAGATATTGGGCCACTTGAAATTCCGTAACTTTTTTTTTCAAATTTTTTCAAATTTCGTAATTTCAAATTTTTCGGGTGACACCGTCACAATTTCGGTCTTCGAGGCCGGCCGATATAGTGGGGCGGCTTAGCCCAAATATTCAAAAGAATTGTGCATTTTGTGATACAAGCACCAAATTTGGCACAAATGTACATTAATATGTTGCGAATATTGTGTGGTCAGCAATGAAGACGAGAGTCTGAATTACATGTATGCAAAAGACCTTGTGAACCAGTGAAGCAAATACACGGGTAAGCATGAATTAAATCTAGGGCATGATATAATTTCCATGATGTTTACCTCTACACTCAATGGTGGAAGGAGGTAATGTTTTGATCCCAGCTTGTCTGTATGTCTGTTTGTCTGTTAGTCCACAAAATTCCAGACAAAGCTTGTAGTAGTGGTAGTTGTAGTGGTAGTGGTGATAACAGAAATTGTTATATAGAACTGAACTTATATTATTATTATATGCAGAAAATAACTTCATTTCTATATGCCCTGCAGTGGACAGGTTAATTGGTTTATGCACTGAAGGGGTCACCCTGGTGTGCACTGCTGTGTTCTGCCTCACTGAGTTGTTCAGGTATGATGTACTCAGCACAAGCTTCCGGTCGGCCCGGAGGTGGGGGTGCGGGGCCTGTCACGGAACGTCAAAACAAACGGCCTGCCGGGGCCGCCCAAAAGTCGGGCGTGAGGGGCGCGTCCACTAATGGAACGCCTCTCGCTTCCCAGATCGAGGGCCACGTGGTCAGGAGAACCTCGTCCCTTCCGGTCACACTTTGCCTATCGGCCGGCCTCGAAGACCGAAATTGTGATGGTGTCACCCGACAAAATTTGAAATTACGAAATTTGAAAAAATTTGAAAAAAAAAATTACGGAATTTCAAGTGGCCCAATATCTGAAAATGTTCGCAACATATTAATGTACATTTGTGCCAAATTTGGTGCTTGTATCACAAAATGCACAATTCTTTTGAATATTTGGGCTAAGCCGCCCCACTAACTAACATACAACAATCTGCACATATCGTTACAGAAATACGAGACCAGTAACCATGCGACTCCAAATGTGAAACGATAAAAAATAAATACAAAATAAAAAAAATAATCACACGTGAATCGAGTACCCCAAGACCGTGTTCTTGCCCCCATCATATTCGTAATCTTCATTAATGATGTCTCTGACTCTCTGGAAAATCCCCTTTATCTATTTGCTGATGACTCCCCCTCTGCCATGACATCCCTCATTCTTCAGACAGGCAGGCTGCAGACTCTTCCCTCTTAGACCTTGATGGAATCAGAAACTGGTGATACACTTGGAATATGTCTTGGAATCCTGACAAATCTCACACTCTCGCAATTTCTCTCCAAAAGGACCCTCTGGCAAATCCTCCCATCCACTTTCTTAACAATGCTCTCAACGAAGTTCAGTCATTCAAACTCTGAGGTTTCTCTGTCAGCCATGAACTTTCTTGAGCAAACCACATTTCAAAGTTGGCCTCCAAAAATTGGCATCCTCCATCGAACAAAGTCCTTCCTTGGCACACATGAACACTTATCCACCTACAAAGCCTTCATCTGCAGCTTGATGGAATAGTGCTCTCCCCTCTGGAATGGCACCCCTGCCTCACACCTTGCTCAACTTGACGCCATGGAAACTAAGGCCTTCACCATCATCGCAGACAGGTTTGTGGTCCCTCCGTCATCCTCCGCCTCTGTTGTGGTCTTGCACCCTCTGCTCTCTCCGTCCTTTGCCCTGCCCAGGTTTCTGCAAGTCACACGTGGTCGATCATCTACACATTTCTAGTAAAAACTCCCAAAATCCATAATCTTTGTTCAATTCCACTTATTTGTTCCTCTGTTTTGTCAGCTGTGGAACCAACTTCCACATTCTCTTTAATCTCACTCTTTACCTCCAGGTGCTGTTAGGGCTAGGATTAGCTGGAAAAGTCTTGGTGAATGTTCTCCGAAACACTCAAGTGTCACAATCATGGACTTCACGCACTGCCTTGGCCGAAATAATTTGGAAGTTGTTGGATATCATGAAAGATACTGTTAAAAATTTAAAGAATCTAAAGAAATCTTGTGTTTATTTTCTTCAAATTGATGCTATTGATACCATTGTTTCATAACGTAGTTGCAAATTTCATTTGTTTCAGGTCATGTGAGTCAAAAGGAACAACTGGTGTCTCTGCCTTGTGGTCATTAAAAATATAATTAATAAACACCCAAACCTGCCCTTACATTGAGTTGCAGGTGTTCGACCCACTGGCCAATGACATGGTAACCTGAACCGCTGCCGTTGGACAGCTGGTACTGGTAAATGTTGTAGCGACCGGGTGCGTCACCATCCTCATTGAATGTGACACGCGTTCCTGCACTGCCTGGTGGAGTGGAAATTGAAAGAAGGTTGTGGGTGGAAAGGTAGGTTGGAGGCAGGTGTTGGATAAGGGGTTGAAGGACAGGGAGGGAGTGGAAAAGAAGAAGTTGAAAGAGGTGAAAATATACAAGGATATACAAGGAATTTGGACACAGGAGGGCAATATGGCCCATCATGCATGTTCTACATCCACATCCTCTATATTTAAAAAACAATCAGTTGGTTTACTCAATATCCCTTGAGGAAGGGGAGCGGGGGTGAGGGGGGGGGGGTGAGGAACTGCAGAGAATGGTCGGGCAGGCAAAGGAACGTTCGTTTTTAGGCATGATGGAGGTTGTATGGAGAGGAATAAACAAACATCAACAGCACATTCAACTTTTGTTGTTTTTTTTGGTTTCTCAGTACCTAATTAAATCCAGTTGAAACTCATCTACTCATGCTGCTGACACTACACTATCCAGAGAGACCATTCCATGCATTAACTATTCTCCTTCAATAGGATTTCTCCCTTAATACCTTCTTAGCCATCCTCTTCTTTACTCTCAGGCAGTGGCCCCTAGTCCTGCCACTGCCAATCTCCACCGCACATCTCTTGTCCACATTCTCCACCGCACATCTCTTGTCCACATTCTCCACCGCACATCTCTTGTCCACATTCTCCACCGCACATCTCTTGTCCACATTCTCCACCGCACATCTCCTGTCCACATTCTCCACCGCACATCTCTTGTCCACATTCTCCACCGCACATCTCTTGTCCACATTCTCCACCGCACATCTCCTGTCCACATTCTCCACCGCACATCTCTTGTCCACATTCTCCACCGCACATCTCTTGTCCACATTCTCCACCGCACATCTCTTGTCCACATTCTCCACCGCACATCTCTTGTCCACATTCTCTACCGCACATCTCTTGTCCACATTCTCCATCGCACATCTCTTGTCCACATTCTCCACCGCACATCTCTTGTCCACATTCTCCACCGCACATCTCTTGTCCACATTCTCCACCGCACATCTCTTGTCCACATTCTCCACCGCACATCTCTTGTCCACATTCTCCACCGCACATCTCTTGTCCACATTCTCTACCGCACATCTCCTGTCCACATTCTCCACCGCACATCTCTTGTCCACATTCTCCACCGCACATCTCTTGTCCACATTCTCCACCGCACATCTCCTGTCCACATTCTCCACCGCACATCTCTTGTCCACATTCTCCACCGCACATCTCTTGTCCACATTCTCCACCGCACATCTCTTGTCCACATTCTCCACCGCACATCTCTTGTCCACATTCTCTACCGCACATCTCTTGTCCACATTCTCCATCGCACATCTCTTGTCCACATTCTCCACCGCACATCTCTTGTCCACATTCTCCACCGCACATCTCTTGTCCACATTCTCCACCGCACATCTCTTGTCCACATTCTCCACCGCACATCTCTTGTCCACATTCTCTACCGCACATCTCTTGTCCACATTCTCCACCGCACATCTCTTGTCCACATTCTCCACCGCACATCTCTTGTCCACATTCTCCACCGCACATCTCATGTCCACATTCTCCACCGCACATCTCTTGTCCACATTCTCCACCGCACATCTCTTGTCCACATTCTCCACCGCACATCTCTTGTCCACATTCTCCACCGCACATCTCTTGTCCACATTCTCCACCGCACATCTCTTGTCCACATCCTTCATCGTTTTAAACATCTCTATCAGATCCCCTCGGAATTGCCCCTTTTGTAATGTGTAAAGCCTTTTCTCCTTCAGCCGCTCCTCATAGCCTCATCGTTATAATTGTTGGACAGCTATGTAGTAGTGATATGTCTTTACTAATTCTTTGTCCCTCTCTTTTCCTTTCGACGTCTTGGATTGGAATCCACTGATCTCGACACTAACTGGATGGGGTGTCTTACGTTAATTGGCTAGGTGGTCCTGAATGCACCGGAAGCACTCCAACGGCCATATTACTTCTCCTACAACACAGAAAATTCCGTTTGCATCAAAACAAATACTTGTTTCAAGGTGCATATGTCCTATAAAAATTCCACCTTCCCACTTGATTTTCCTCCTTTCCCACTTTATTTTAGTCCATTCCCGGGTTGAAAAAAGCATTGTTATAGTTTTTATAAAATTCCATAGTGTGCTGCTTATGGTTGCAAAAACCGCGATGATCGTGATCAAAGGAGAAGAAGAATCACCTGTCATCAGTAAGTGGCATGCACCTTCCATTCACCTTCCATTCACCTTCCTGCTGCTATCCAGTTAGTATTGGAATCAGCATTGTAATCCCCATTTTTCTATAATTTCACCCTCTTTATAATGTGTGCGGCCATCTGAGGATAGTTCTTAATATTTTCTCTCTTTCATGGGTAGAGTTTCCTTAAGCTTGGCCCATGTGTACACACAATATATGCCATGATGTATGGTGAAGACAGACGTCTGTGGGAAAAAAGTCAAAGCATTGGCGCTCAAAGGGTCTGGACTCTGGACAAAAAGGTAAACATGGTGTGGACAAGAGGTCTCAATGAGTGGGTTGGGCTGGCAGGATGGCCTAGACGTACGCAGACGTCGCCTCTAAGCTGTCTCACCTGGGTTTGAATCCCGATCCAGCTATAAACTGTCATCTTTGTGTTTCACAGTCAGGATGATCCATCAATGTGTGTCGTCCCTTGGATGGACGTTAACCTGTGTGTCCCGACCACTGGCATTAGTTGGCGGATGTTAAAGATCCCACGGTGTTCTTTGAAAAGAGTAGGAGAGCTCACCTGTGCTGTTGAGATACTGGGGAAGCTCAGAACACGTTCATATGTCCCCCCCAACCCCCCATAGAAATTCCTGACTATGCCAGTGCCTGTGGGGCACTAGGGTTGACCTTTGGCCCCGGGCGCCACAAACCCTAACTACGCCACTGATTGGGAGGGACATGGTAAAACAACTGAAGAGAAGAAGAAGACTCAATGGTGCATGCTTAATCTAGACAAAAACGGCCTTGTCTACTTAAGACCCCTTCCCAAACCAGCATCGCCTTAACTCACCCCTTAGATACACCGAAAACAGCATCACGTCAACTCATCATTTTAAATAAACCACCCTGCCTCCTGCCTCGCCGGCTCTCCCCCCCCCCCCCCATTTTCTCAGTTCCCCACCCATCCCCCACACCCTCCCTCCCCCCCCCCCCCGTGTATGTTTGCCAATGTTCACGCTGTTTCTCTGGAAGAAGAAGATTATCATGGCTGAGTTTCTTTGAAATGCTTTCCGAGTTTGAATAAAAAGTCTTGTTGTTGTGTTTGAAGTTCATAGGTCGAACCATCATGCTGGAACTCCGACACGAGGTTGATGAGCGTTATTTTTATGTCTATATTTATGGGGTAGTGATGGGTCGTGCCTTCGTTCGTTGATAATATGCACTTTTTACTTTTTAAAGGAAGGAAATAAATAAATAATTTTGGTTTTGGATTAGGGACGATCTGAGATGGTGACTTGAATACCTGAAGGGACGACTGAGATTGAAGAAGATGTGGAAGTTGATTCCACAGGTGGGAGAAAAGAGGAACGGATGAATGGAGGTGAACAGTGATCCTGGATATGAGTAGCTTAACCAGTATGATGTTGATGGTGGACCGTCTTACCCCTGCATAGACCTGGGTGACACAAAGCAAGGAAAGAGCATTGGGTGCAAGACCAGAGAGGAGGCGGTAGAAGAAGAAGAAGAGACCATCAACCTGTCTGCGATGGGAAAGTAATAGTCCCATTGACTCAGCTTCATCATGGGAGATTCCAAAAATCTTGAAGACCTTGCGTCAAGCAGGGCAAGATGTGAGGCAGGAGCACTAGGCCAAAGGGGACAGCAGTACTCCATCAAGCTGCGGATGAAGGCCTTGCAGGTGGATAGGAGTTCAGGTGTGCCAAGGAAGTTGTTTGTATGATGGAGGATGGCGATTTGGCTTTGGAGGTCAATTTTGAAATGTGGATTGCTAATCTACTCATTATGCTAATGATATGCAGAAGCTGCAAAACACATTTGTCGTTGCTGACCTTTATTATTTCTTCTTTTAGATTTTCCCTCCTCTCCTTATTCCTCCTCCTCCTTTTCTTCTTCTTATTTTATCCTACATCTTTATTAACTTTTTTGTCCGCTTATTTCCTTTTTTCTATTTTTACATCTACCTTTGCTTCTTTCTACCTTCGCCAGTAAAGGTTTATGTGATTTCAGCACCATTGCATTCACGGTTTCCTTTGGATTGAATTCGTAAGGGTTTAATTGGTTCAACCCTCCATTAGTCAGGGTCCATGTGTTCCACACATCTGTCTCAGATTTCTCAACTAACCTTCTCTTTTTCTCAAAAATATCGCCCACATTCATCGGTCAATCCGGTTGGCCAGTGAGTGTTCTCATCTGGAACCCCCATCTTCAGATTTTGCGTTTTTTATAATTATGTTTGCCATCTCCTTGTATTTCTTGTAAAAGTACACTTATGTCTGTGAATGTTTTTGTCCTGCTTGTGAGTTACATGCAAGCTCATCCATGAGCCTGAGATCACTATTTCAATAACCCAGAGTAATTCACAATGCGACGTCTCACCGGGGTACGTAGATTATAGTTTACATGTAAGATATATAACCCTATTTCATTGTTGCACAAAGTCACGTGCATGTGGCATGATATTTCAAAAGCATTAGAGTGAATGATATAGATTGCATTATATATTTTATGATATATCTTTTAGCTCTTGCATGAGCCTCGATGTTGCATACAAAACAAACAAACAAAAAACAAATCTAGGTGCAGACAAACACACCCTTGGGAATGGGTTTGCCGAAGTTGAAGATAATGCACATTAAAGGTATAAACAAGAAAGAGCCATCAGAGATTGCAAACCCTCGCCCGGATGTATTTTCAGTGTTTTTTTAAGGCTTTTGAGTTAAAACAAATATGGCGGCCGAACCACGTGACCAATGACGGCATCATTATTTTTTTTTCGAAACGAATTTATTCCTAGATCATGCTCAAGAAATTTCATCTTGATCGGATGAAGTTTTGTACTTGTCGAATTATGACGTCATAATGGAGGCACCTATGACATCATCATTAACATATTTTATTCCCCATGGAGAGTTCTTTACAATGAGCCATGTCTCAATTTTTTCTATTCAGCGCTTTTGGAGATACAGAGGTGCAAAGTTCTTCGATTTTTCCAAGATGGCGGCCGAACCACGTGACCTATGACATCATAATTATCAATAAAAAATTATACAGGTGGAGTTGCATCTATGGTGAAAATTTCCTGTCAATCAGGCCAACGGTTGCAGAGAAAATCATATTTATTCTATGCGGACAAACAAACAAACAAACAAACATACAAACGGACTCAAATGCAATACCCTCTCCTCAGGCGAGGGTGAATATATATATATATATATATATATATATATATATATATATATATATATATTTTTTTTTTTTGTATACAAGATCGAGGCTCGTGAAAGAGCGAACATTAATCACACAGAAAGACAAACCGACACATAAAACATATAACATCGGGAGCGGTAGACAAGATGGGGAGAGAGGGGGAAGGACACAAACACAACATTTGAGAGCAGGGACTGAGAGACATGGAGACATCGAGAGATCTGAGAGAGGGCGAGGGCTTTGGGGGGGGGGGGCATGGGAAGGGGGCGGTGGGAGAGGTATAAAACATATGGACACTGCCAGGACTTCCAGGAAAGAAGTTGGAATTTCAAACAAGGTGGATCTGGGGTGAATTAGCGGGGGTAGAAAAGATCAAGGTTTTGGATGGGGGAAGATAAGAGATGGTGGTGAACAGCTGTTTTAAAGACCTGGAGGGAGGAGTGGGATTGAAGGGAGTGTGGGAGTTTGTTCCAGAGGCGGGAGAAAAGAGGAATGAAGGAGTGAAGGTGAGCAGAGAGTCGAGATTTTGGCAGTTTAACCATCAGAGGCTTGCTGGCAGATCTTGTGCGACCTGTAGGAATATTTGGGGGACAGAGCACAGAGAGAGCTGGGGGAGCAAGGCCGGAGAGGAGTCGGTAGAAGACAGAAAGACCACCTACCTGCCTGCGGTGAGTGAGTGAAAGGCCCTCAGAGATAGCTTCATCGCGGGAGATTCCAATGATTCTGAATTATAGTTAAGGTTAAAATTACCATAAAACTGTTATAGTTAAATTAGTCTAATTTGTTGAAATGGCCTAAATTACCGCACTGCCGGGCGAATCAAGCCCTTATGCCTTGTAGTGTACTTCAGACCACAGCCTGGAATAGCCAGCTCAAAATATCTCTGGTGGCATCCAGGTGTGCTAGTCGAGCCCTTGGTCTGAGACGTACTGCAAGACATAAAAGAAACAAGGCAAATGTTATCTCGAAACACAATTTGCTGTAGTCACAGATGCTGCTCATAATCTGTGCATCCTTCACTTGTTGTGGTTAAATTAGGCAACTCTGTTCCATTTTTATTATCGAAAAATAACTACAAAGAGCTTTCAACTGCATAGTTTAGTCGGGGTATGTCGATTACATTAGATCTTAGAATGACCGGTCTATATGTTGATGTATATCTGCCTACAGACTTGCTCGCACTTTCACTGACTGGCACACAGACCAATTACAATAGTCTCTGCCCTTCCGGTGATGCTCGTAGTAGTAGTAGTTGTTGTTGTTGTTGCATTGCCCAGGACAGTTCTCTCCAAGAAGCCTGCAGCACGGACACAGCTGATGGATCTCCTAGGAGCGACATATATATTCCCCACATCCTGAATGGTATACCCTCGCCTTCACAAAGTCGGGGATACATAGTGTTAAGAGAAAGAGAGGAGACAGAGACAGAGAGATAGAGATAGAGATAGAGATAGAGATAGAGATAGAGATAGAGAGAGAGAGAGAGAGAGAGACTTTTGACGTCCTTTTATTCCAAAAAATAGAAAGTGCATGGATGTACAGTGTATAAAATCAACAAAGCCAAAAACAAGAGAAAACGATGAAGCGAGGAAACAATACAGATACATGCGTTGATCAGTTCAAATTTTACCAAAAACAAATGCAATCTTCTGCAGCAATACTACGAAGTGTAGAAATTATGAACAATCAAGAGAAAAATAATACCAACTCGTTTTGGCGGACTTCACAGACACTTTTCAAACACCATTTTTCCACAAATCCATCAATTTCACCCATGATCTTGGAAAACCCAAACTCATGTTTTAGCCTTGCAGCACACAGTGCATTGAAAAACGTCATGACATTGCATTGATGAATGGGCTTACCATTCCGCCTCTCCTTTCTGGACAGGTAAGTAGCAAGCTTTGCTGTAGCTACAAAAAAGCACAACAGTTCATATTCTTTGTTGTGTTGCCGTCTCTTTTTGAGCCCAAAAATAAAGGATCGAAAAGTAAATCTGAAATTCATTTTGAACGACAAAGTCTAACCATTCAAATAAAGGAAAAAGTCTTTCACAACCAATAAAAAAATGAAAAACATCCTCATTTACAGAACAAAAGGGGCAACATGCAGATATCGGGGCAAAATTCCATACATATGTATTGCATGGGATGATCCAGTGGGCAAGGCGCCACTGAAGATCACCTGTTCTTTTGTTAATCAGCTTACAATACATTGATTCCCATACAGGTTCATTGGGGGGCCTGGCAGGGAGTAGCCTCTTCCATCGTGCTACTCCATTTAGCGGAGGAATACCAAGAACTTGAGATAACCACCACCTATATGGGCTCTTGCTGCTCTCAGCGTGCAATTCACTTGTCCCTGTGCTAACAGGTGGAAGTTCCTTGGGAAAGCAGTCAAAAATCAGTTTCGGAAAAGGGGACTCGTTGGGGTGTCCAAAAGTATTCCAAGTCCAAAGTTTCTGTAGCTGATGACGTTTTTGAACAACTTTCCTCAAAATCGTTCCAATTGTTCTCTTTGACCGAATCGCCGTCATGGTTGAAATTTCCTCCACATTCCTCCACCCGACACCGGAGTTTGGCCGAAGGTGCCATACTTTGTTTATGCCTGCCTCAATAAAGCGTTGGGACAAATGATGACTCTTGAGAACATCAGGGAAGAGAGGATTGAAGAACAGGGGTTCAACCTCGAACATCCCTGGGGAGTAAGTGTCCGCTTTACGGCTCACGGAAAGTCTTTCCCAGGCACTGAGAAGGCTCTGGTAAAATATGGGGAGCGTTGATGTATTCACGTACTTAAGGTGAGTCAGGAATACTTCGAGACCATAGCCGAGTCTACCCGCCTGCTGTAAAATATGGCAAGCCAAGGCATGGTTTGGCAGGTTTTCACCAAATAGGAGGCGTTGAATGGAGCACAGGCGAAAAGCCATGAGACGGGATCTCACGTGAACAAGGCTCTGACCACCTTCAGATGAAGTATGGCATATTACGCTTGGCCACAGCCAATGATGGCCTCCCCAAAAAAAATCCACAAGTTTGGCCTGTATCCTGTCCAGCAGCACTTCTGGTGGTTGCAGGCAAATAAAGCGATGCCACAATGTTGTAGCAACCAAGTTGTTTGCCACTAAGACTCGGCCCTTAAATGAGAGGTGCGGTAGGGTTCTTTTCCACAGGTTCAGCCTCCTGTCTATTTCTCCAGTCACACCTTCGCAATTCCTTTTCTCAAATTGTGTAGAGCCCAGGGACACACCAAGGTAATCAACACCATCTGCTTTCCACTCTAAGTTTTCTGGAAGAGCAGGCAGATGTGTTGAGACAGGTAGGCAACTATTAAGGTATGGCACCCAAAGAGCTTTGCTTTTCGTCCAATTAACCTTCAGAGATGAAGCCATGAAAAAGGTTCTTAAGGACTTTACAAGAGCAACAATGTCTTGGTGGTTTTTTATAATGACGCAAACATCATCTGCATAGGCCGATATAGTCATTGGTGGGCTTCCAGGAAAACAGGTCAGGCCAGAGATATTCTTTCTCAGTGTGCAAAGTAATGGCTCCATTGCTAATGCAAAAAGCAAACCTGAGACTGGGCAACCCTGCCGTACCCCCCTCTGAACCTTTATGGGGGGAACCAGTTCATTGTTCACCTTAATTACACTGGAGATGTCAGTGTACAATAGAGTTATAAAGGCCCTGAAAATTACCCCAAACCCACATGCTTCAAGAACATGGCACAAGAAAACATGGTCAATGCTGTCAAAGGCTTTTTCAAAGTCTAGAAAACATATTCCAAAATCATTTTGGTCATGGCGAGCATACATTAAATCCCGCATGAAAAAAATGTTGTCGTAAATCAAACGACTGGGGATGCAGAATGTCTGATCAGGTAAAACCAGATCACCAATGACTTTTTTCAAACGATTTGCCATTGCTTTCGAAAACATTTTATAGTCAGTGCACATTATTAAAACCGGTCTCCAATTCTCCATCCACCGGAGATCTCCTGACTTTGGGAGAAGACTCACCACTGCTCTCCTTAGACTTAGTGGCATTACACCTTTTCGCAAGGATTCTTGGAATACAATGAATAGTTCCGGGCCCAAAATGTCCCAAAATTCCATGTAAAACTCAGCTGGCAGGCCATCAATTCCCAGAGCCTTTCCAGATTCCATTCCAACCAGGGCACGCTGTAACTCATCAAGGCTTAAAGGCACATCCAGCTCCAGGCGTTGTCTCAGTTAGGGTTGGGAGATGGGAGGTAAAACATTTTATTTTATCCTCATATATATCTTTTTTAGCAAATAGTTCAGAATAATACTTTCTAATAGTGATTTTTACCCCATCAGAATTTGTAATTTCATTCCCACTGGGGTCCTTAACTGATAAAATAAGCCGGGGAGGCTTCGTTTCAGCTTCTAAGTGAAAGAAGGCTTTGCTAGGACTATCCGATACTTTAATGCTTTTTACTCTCAGTCTAACTAGGAGTCCTGCAGCCTTCTCCTGTAATAGTTCCCGGAGTTGGGTCCTTTTTTCAAGGAGCAATTTATAATTTGTCTCATTTTCTTGCTCTGCCATTTTGTTTTGCAGTTTTAGAATTTCGGTTTCCAACCGTGCCAATGTGATTTGACTTTCATGAGTGATGTGGGAATTAAACTGTTGACAAAACAGTCGTATATGAGTTTTCATATTATCCCACCAAAGGTTAGTGGAAGCAAAGAGGGGCTTTTTTCCAACTATAGCTATCCATAGGATGCGAAAGGCTTCCTTAAACAGGGTATCATCCAAAAGACTTGTATTGAATTTCCAATAGGCGCTGCTCCGTTTGAATTGAGGGAAAGATAGGCCCATCGTGACCATGTGGTGGTCAGAGAAGATGGAAGGGGTAATAGTTGAGGAGGTTACAATATTCCTTAATCGTGGGGTGATGTACCAGCGGTCAAGCCTCGCTAAGGATACTTGGCCATTGGAGCATCGACACCATGTAAACTGCCGGTCATTTGGGTGCATCAATCGCCATACATCCAAAAAAGCCCCACCTGAAAGAAACTGGGAGAGGTCACCATGGGACTCGGGATGTGGTTCCGGTGAATTTCTGTCTATTTTGGGCTCTAGCGTACAATTGAAATCTCCCCCCATGCATATGCACTGATTTGGGTCAAACAAATTTAAATGGTTTATCACTTCAGTAAAGAAGGCTTTACGGTCAGTACTCTCACTTGGTGCATATACATTAAAAATAATAAGCTTCAGGCTATTGATCACCAATTCTAGGGAGGCAAAACGTCCCCGAATCACCTCCTGAAAGAGGCAAGATTCAGGTACAAGTCCTGGTTTTAACAAAAACCCAACTCCAGCAGATACAGATGACATATTACTGAAGAAACATTTACCTTTGAACATGCTGCACCAGTCATGTTCAACCTTCTCAATAATATGAGTTTCTTGCAGTAATATTACATCAACTTGTTTCCGTTTGAATAAACTATTCACTTGGATCTGGCGGACGTGACTGGCCCCACCACCATTTATATTGAGTGTTGCAAGATTAAGCGTCTTCATCACTCATGAGTAAATTTTGTCTGACACTGAGTACTCACTCTTTGCCTTTGTTATGATTTTCTTTAGTCGATGAAACTGCGATTTTGTTAGGTTTAGTTCCTCAGATTTTTTTATGACTAGTTTTGCAGCCTGAATAAAGGGAGCCAAATCAGGGAAATGATCCCCAATGATGACATTTCGCTGTCTATACGTTTCATTGAGGAATGAGAGAACAATATGGGGAGGGGTTGGGGGTTGATCTGCCATTAATTGTGATAATGCTGTTACCTCCACCTCCTCTTCCGATTCTGATAAATCAGAAAGTGGTCCAATGGGGTCTGGGTCAATACCGTTTTCTTCTCCTGCTATGCAACCTAGCTTTCCCTTGTCTGGGGGGTCCACGCAGTGCTGTGTTTGGGAAACATCAGCACATTGATTACTGATTTCCTCAATTGGCATGAAATCATTATTCCCACATTCCTGTGGATTTATGTTTCCACCCTTATCTGCTATATTGGCAGATTTATTATGGATGTCAGCCTGTTCGGCGACATTCGTTTGGATCAATGATGCACCATTCACGGTATCGTGGCCTGAATTATTTACATCATTAACGTCGTCTGTGTGAGTAATGGAAGCGCGTTGTTCTCGCGGCTGAACCCTGATACTCTTTTGTGGGTTTTCCTCTTTATTTATTTGGTCCACGCTTTGTAGAGAGATTCCAAGTGCATCCTGAAGAGTTTTTCCACCAACAGCCTGCAAATCGAGCACAACCTTTTTACCTGCTCCAGATGAGTCACTATCATCCGGAGCCCTTCGTTTACTCGTCCCCACTTTACTATCAGTGTCCATTTCAACATTTTGCTGAGGAGGAATAAATACGTTCACGCTTGGAACACTGGATTCACCCTCATTAGGAATTTTAAGCGGTGGCAATGCGTTAACCTCCCCCCCACTGGGAATCTCAATTAGTGGAGCAACGTTAACCTCCCTCCCACTGGGAGTATTCATTAGTGGAGCAGCGTTAACCTCCCTCCCACTGGGCGTATTCATTAGCAGAGCAACCTCCTCCTTACAAACTATGGCAGTGTGACCTGTCTTGCCACACCTGACACACGAGGCTTTGGGACAATAACGTTTTAAATGTCCATACGCTCCACACTGAAAGCATGTTAAGGTGGTGGATGATGCGTATAGCTGGAAATTTGCCTCTTCAAAATTAATTTTGAAAGTGATGTTGAGGCCTGTGTCGTCCCCACGGTCTGGAAGGACCATATACACCTGTCTGCGGAAGCTCATTACGTGCTTAACACGTTCATTCCGACACCCAAGAGGGATTGTTGAAATCCTCGATACCATTTTACCGTACCGTGATAGCACGGTCATTAACTTGTCATTTGGGATAAATGGTGGTACGGTGGAAATAACCACTCTCGTCGCAGGAGTTAATAGCGGCGACGCCATCATAAAGTGACCGCTTTCCGTGGTTATTCCCGCACTTACCACGTCATGGACGAGTTCCTCGTCCGAAACGAACACCACCACTTTCTGGTTCATACGCGAAGCTGCACGTATATTTTCATCCCCAACAATGCTCCCCACAGCGAGGATGATGTCCTCAACAGGGACTCCATCCGGAGGCACGCACACAAACGCGTGCTTCCTGGTTAAGCCTTCAAAGTCATCGCGACGAGAGCGTGCATTCGCCATTCCGGCGAAAATACCCCCCCCCCCTTCCCCCGCTTGTCCGAGCCGGACAAGAGGGTATCAAACTTAAATAAACGAACTAAAGTAAATAATAAACGTGCATTATAAGCACAGAAATGGCTTACAACGCGCCGTCAACGCCAGTAGGCCGCACCCAAAATGGGCCCGCTCTCAATCCTCTCTCTCTCGAAGGCAAAGGTGTAGAACAGATGAAAACAAATGCCAAAGCACACAGGATGGAAAAGGAGAGGGAGGGGGGGGGGGCAGGGGAGGGCAGGAGAGGGGGGAAAACTCACGACAGACTCACCAAAACACAGAGCAGTTGCTCACAGCCGCCATGACGCTACACCCAACGCACCGACAGCCGATAGGTGGCGACAGAGAGAGAGAGAGAGAGAGAGACAGAGACAGAGCCAGAGACAGAGAGAGAGAGAGCGAGAGAGAGAGAATTGAATTTGCAACACCATTTATTTCACAAAAAATACACCAGGTCAAGTTACATTTTTACAGGAGAGAAAAATAAAAATAAAAACAACAGTTATTAATGTTAAAAAGAAAAGTACAAATTCGATTCATTTACAACACATAATGCTTCATTAATACACCATTTGCACTCAAAGAGTTTGACATTTTCATTCGCCACATAATAATCAAACTCTAACCTTATTCTTGCAGACACCAGCCCTTTAAACATAGGAACAACATCAAACCCATGCCCATTATCAATTTTAATTTTCCTCGATTTATATATTGAATATTTTGCTACAGCAACTAAGAAGTTTAGGAGAACACCAGAGTCCTTGCAGGAGGGTCTGAAAGATACACCAAAAATAAAAGAGTGTGAAGTAAAAGGAAAAGACAACTGCTCAAAAAGGTGTGTGAGAATCAAGAAAAGAGGTATTAGTCTTTCGCATTTCACATAGACATGAAAGAGATCCTCCTTCTGGACACAGAAGGGGCATGCTACTGGCACTGAGCTGTCAAGGTGATGAACAAAGGTGTTCGTAGGGAGAGCCCAATGTGCTAGTCTCCACTGGATATCTGCGAGGAACCCGTAAATAGGTAGTTTGTACATATTAGGCCACAGTGGCGTGGCAGGAGACCCTGGCCCTAACCTTTCTGACCACAAGGCCACTCGCGCCACTCCGGAGAAGGGTGATGCTTGGTTTTCTCGAAGGAGCTTGTGAATACCCGCCTTTTTTACCAAATGAAAAGGAGATACAAGTTCACCATTTGACTGGAGAGCTGGGAGCACCTTAATTTCAGGGAAAGACAGCCGAAAATCCTCGACATTGTTTATACCTTCCCAGCCAATATTTAACTCCTTAAACTTCCTCTTGACGATGCGTATAATTTGGCTGACAATACGCACGGATCTTAAACCAAGAATGGCCGCCACCCTGCCAGCAGACATCCATTTTGTCCCAGATGTATCCCTCAGGTCACAAACTTTGCCAATTCCTCCTTGAGTAAATTTCCTAATCAAAGTCGGACTATGAGGAATGCATGGAAAAAAACCGTTATAGAAAATAGGCTCTTGGATAAACATCCGGCAATTATAAGCCTCAAGGCAACGATGAACCCCAAAACCTTTCCAAACTCTCAGCAAACCCTGATAAAAAATTGGGATTGAAACTAAGCTGACACGGTCAAGGTTCACCAGGAACAAGTGCCTATCATAACACAGGCCTCCCGCTTGTTGCAACAAGCAAAACGCAAATGAGCGCCAGGGCAGCTCTTCAGCATACAACAGACGTTGCACAGACTGTAGGCGAAAAGCCATAAGCCGGGTGGACACATCCACAATTCCATGTCCACCCTCCTTCCGAGGATGGTACAGTATTTGCGGCCGAAGCCAGTGGTATCCATTCCAAAAGAAATTGACCAAGACCCGCTGGATGGCTGGTATCAACTCCTTGGGTGGCTGCAAGGCAATTAGTTTATGCCATAATCTTGCTGCTATCAAGTTATTTATAACAAGAGTGCGGCCTTTGTAAGAAAGAGATCGCAGCAGTCCTTCCCATCGTTTCAACAGGTGTGTAATTTGTTCAATCATTCCTTCCCAGTTCTTCATTTCTACTTCCTGGTTGCCGAGATAGACACCAAGATATTTGACCCCATCTGTTTTCCACTCTAAATTATGTGGGAGTGACGGTGGCAGTGTTAAAGAAAGGTTATCTGAACCGCACCATAAGGCTACACTCTTGCCCCAATTTACTTTGGCAGAAGAGGCCGCAGAGTAGTCTTTAAGGCAATGCTGCACCGCAGCAACACTACTTGGGCCTTTAATCAGAACACATACATCATCAGCATAAGCTGTGACCACAAATCTTGAACTAAAAACGGCTCCCACATCCTGAGTTATTCGCTGCCTGATGGATGCTAAGAGTGGTTCAAGGGCAATTATATACAGAAGTCCAGAAAGGGGACAACCTTGACGGATACCCCGTCGGAAAGGAAAAGGGGGACATAAACTATTGTTTACTTTCATCATGCAGAAGGTGTTAGTGTATAACAGCTTAACATAGGAAATGAAAGTTTTGCCAAAACCCATCCGCTCCAGAACAGAAAACAAATATGTATGATCAACACGATCAAAAGCCTTTGTTTGGTCAAGAAACAACAACCCAAAACTGGCACGCAAGTACTTATTACAAGAAATAATATCCCTTATCAAAAAAATATTGTCATAAATTGCCCTTCCTGGTACACAGTAGGTCTGGTCAGGGTGCACAATAGAGCTGATCACAGTTCCCAAACGGTTTGCTAAAGCCTTTGACAAAAGCTTGTAATCCACACACAGCAATGAGACAGGCCGCCAGTTCTCGACTAGTTGAGTGTCCCCAGCCTTTGGCAACAGGCACATGACTGCTCTTCTGCAGGACAGGGGAAGCTCTCCAACATGAAGGCATTCATCAAATACCTCAAGCAGGTCAGGTCCCACAAGTTTCCAAAAAGTCTTATAGAACTCTCCAGGCAAACCATCAATCCCAGAGGCTTTACCATCCTTCAAGCTCCGCATAGCAGTTTCAAGTTCAGCAGCCGAAACTGACATGTTCAATGTGCGTTGCTGGTCCTCCTCAAGTCTTGGAAGCCCAGTAGTCAGCTCCTGCAAGATCTCATTACTTATGCTCTGGGGGGAGTACAAGTTTGTATAAAAACCCTTCAAAACAGACTTAATCTCCTGTTGGGAGGTCACTATTGACCCATTAGCAGCACGTAGCCCGTGAATCTGTTGTGCTTTTTTGACAGAGTTCTCCAAACTAAAGAAGTCCTTATTTGGCATATCCAAAATCAAGTAACTCATCCTCATACGCACCAAGGTACCCATTGCCCGCTGCCTCACCATTTCGGTCAGTAACGACCTTTTTGTCCATAGTAACTGATCATATCCCAAATCTTTCCCAGCCCCATTACGATTCTGTTCTAATTCTGCAATTTCGGCCTTTAATGAGTCAACTGAGAGACTTTGCATTTTAGTAGTAAACAGACTATACTGTTGACAAAACGTTTTAACTTGACACTTTGCAAGGTCCCACCATATGCGAAGGTTGGCATGCTCAAGCTTAGAGGACCGGATTTTCCCCCACACTGTTTGGAAGGCATCTTCAAATTTCTTATCACTTAACAACCGAGTATTGAGTGACCAGTACGCGCTACCTCCTGATGTCAGGGGTAATTTAAAGGACATTGCCACTAAATTATGATCTGAAAACCCTGTTGGGAGTATTTGGGTAGTGGACACCACATTCAGCATTGGCTTATTGATATAGATCCTGTCCAGCCTTGCCCTTGATATGACGCCATCATGACATCTGCACCATGTGTAGGCCCGTGAAGTTGGATGCTGCAACCTCCACACATCCTCAAAACAATAGTTCTTGATGAGGCTCGCTAACACCTTTGCAGAAGCGCCGTGGGGTTCATGTCCATTCCTGTCAACTGAAGGATCAATTGTACAGTTAAAGTCCCCTGCGATACAGGTGAGAGCAGCTGGATCCAGCCCCTCTACAAAGTCCCGCAATGTGGAAAAGAATGTTCTTCTTTCTATAGGTTCACTTGGTGCATACACATTTACTATAATAAGCTTTTGTGTATTGCAGTAGAACTCCACCGCTATCAAATGTGCCTTATGGACCTCCCTATAAATAACACTCTGAGTGGGAAGCCTGGGACTTAAGGCGATGGCAACACCCGCCTTGGGTGTGGAAACCCTACTCAGCCACCATTGCCCTTTAAAGAGTTTACACCATTCAGCTGCCAAATTGTTTGTGGCATGGGTCTCTTGCAATAGAATGACATCTGCTTTTACCCTCTCCATTGCCTGGATTGCTTGAATTTTTCGTAAGGGGGCACATCCCCCATTGATGTTCAGGGAGGCAATATGTATTTCTCGCGTTGTCATTCTAAGGTGGTAGCTCACCGTCCGCCTGCAATTCCTTATTCGCCTTTGTTACTGCTTTACGAAGACGTTGAAATTGAGGCTCCGAGAGCATGGGGTCATTTTTCTGTAAAAGAGGTTTCGAAACCTTAATGAAAGCTTGAACATCAGGGAAATGATCTCTAATTACAACATGACGTTGTCTAAACGTTTCGTTTAAGAAATCAATGACCTTCCCTTTTGTCACCTCTGCTTGCCTCACCTGCTCCTTCTGAGACTCACTCAGGGCAGCAAGACTGCATCCTTCATCAGCCTCGACCCCACTCTCACCCAGTGGTGTGTCAGGCACTGGCACCTCATCTGTGTCATTGTCACCATGGTATTTTTGTTGCGTCTGCATGGCACCAACTACCCCATCGTTGTTGTCTGCCACCGACTTATCAATCTCTTTCTCATCATCCTCCGTTGAGATGAGGGTCCTTAACTGCTCGTCGCATGGTGCAGGGTGTCCACCATCACACACGGTGACACGCTCGGTAATGCTTCGATTCTCTTCATCCTGTGAAATGGGCAGATTCCCATCTCTACCTATTGCATTACCATTTTGCTCATGGTCATCAGGTTGGTCTGTATTACCATCTTCCTGCACGAGAACCATTTTGTTTCCTTTTCCTCCATTCTCATCGCTCGCAAGAGAGCGTTTCACGTTTCTCCTCGACTCGGTCTCCATCAGCTTCACCTCCTCGAAGTCCCTTTGTTCTTGAGGTTGCAGCCTCTCCTCCACATATGGTTGCTCCACTACCGTATGGGCTTCTCCACCAGCACCACTGTCACCCGCACCCTCGTATTCCGGTGTTGACCTTTTTTCGACACCTGGCTCATCTACAGGGTCGTTCAAGTCATTTACAGGGGGAGGGGGGGCTGCCCCAGCTGCTGTGGCATAACTCTTCCTCACATCAGGACAATACTGCCGAGTGTGTCCATATGCCCCACATGTATAGCAAATCAAGGTCTCAGTAGCTGCAAAGATCCGGTAATCATGATCTCCTATTTTAAAATTTATAAGATATGTTCAGCTGTTTTGCCTCATCCTTTAGTACGACGAAACAAAAACGTCTAAACGACTCGACATGCTTCAGCCTTCCGTTCCTGGTTCGCAGGGGGACCGTGATAATTCGTGAGACGACAGTCCCATGCTCCCCTAATTTACGTAGGATTTCTTCATTCCTCAGAAAGGGCGGAACGTTACTTAAAATAACTTTAACCGCCGGCGTGTCCATGGACGATACCGGGACAAATTGGTAATTCCCCAACGTTAACCCGTTTTGCACCACGATGTCTGCAAGGCTAACTTGTGACACGAAAACCACCACTTTGTGGTTCATTCGAGACGCAGCACGAATGTTATTTACCCCGATCAAATCCCCGATTGCAAGTAGAACATCGTCCATTTGCACGTCTTCCGGCGGAACAAGGCACAGCCCGTGCTTACGCGATAACACCTCATCACTAACACGATCAGCAGTCCTTTGACTATTCCTATTAGCCATTTATCGGCAATAAACGAAACAAACTAAACAGTAACAATGCAATAAACTAACCAAACAAATCAAAATTAGTTAAATAAGTAAATAAATAAATAAATAATCGGCACGATATAACCAACCCACGTTATAAATTAATAGGTGGCTAACCGTTACCGTGCTGTCTCTCTCTCCCTCTCTTGTCTCAAGAGCAGAAGGGAAACACGGAGAAAACTTCACAAACTCGTACAAGGACACAAATGGAGTGAAAGGAGGATAGGAAAGACCACCAACACAGCACCGTACTCACAGCTCAACACCCACAGCTCAACACCCACAGCCGCCATGATTACCACACCCACGCACGACTCACAACCATCCAGAAGGGGGCGCGAGAGAAAGAGAGAGAGAGACTTTGACTTTTAAACTCTTTTTATTATAAAAGTATAAAACAAGAGTACCACCAAAAGCAATTCATCCAGGAAAATCAGTAAAATCATAGCAATCCCGGAAGGAAAAAAACAATCGGTGCACTGCAAACCAAGCGACAGAAAAGGTGCAAATACCAAAAAAAACACGAGGAGAAAATCTAGGCATAATTTCTAAACTAGGCATAATTTTATATATACAAATTTACAATCGCATCTGCAACCCTGAGGAGAGACTTAAGAAAGAAAGAGTAGGTCAAGACCAGGGGGAGAAAAACGCCGGCAAGGAGAAGCATGGAACAGTGTATAAGAAACACCCGCACTGTATTATACAGAAATTAACAATTTGTTATCTTGGACCTCACAAATCCCTCCAAAACACCAGGTCGCAACAAAATTTGCAAGGTCGTTTGCAGTTTGGACACAGCCAAATTCAAGCTTGAGCCTTGCTGACACCAACGAACTAAAAAACACCATAATACTGCATTCCTGCATGGGTCTGCCGCCCAGCTTCGCCTTCCGCGACAGGTATACGGCCAGTTTAGCGGTAGCGGTTAGGAACCCGAATACAATAGATGTGGTTCCCTTTTTGGGAGGAAAGCCAAAGATGTAAGCTTTCAAAGAAAAGGTAACCCGCAATCTATGGGAAATAAAATTTAACCAATGAAACAAAGGAGAAAGTCTTTCACAATTAATGAAAGCATGAAACAAATCTTCCCTCACCGGACAAAAGGGGCAACAGCCGGAAATGGGGGGAAAAAAACGAATGACAGCATTGGAAGGAACAATCCAGTGGGCCAAACGCCACTGAAGGTCACCTGTTCTTTTAGAAATAAGTCCAGCATACATTGTATCCCATAAAGGCTCAGAGGGGGGGGACCGGGAGACAAGAGTCCTTTCCACCGGGTAACCCCAGCTAGAGGTGGGTCCCCAAGAAGAAGTTTCACACAAGACCTATAAATACTCTTGCTGCTCATAGCGTGGAAGGGGGATGACCCTGCGCTCATGGGGGGCAACTCGTTTGGGGTAAAAGCGACACCTAATTTTGGGACTGTGGGTTCAACCTCTGTGTCCTGCGTCCAATGTAGGCCTAGCTGCTGGCCCCTTCGGATCACCGCTCTTAGTATGTTCCCGATTTGCCTCCTGGACCGAACACCTGTTAGGTCCGCCAGCTCGTTCGCAGGCTTCCATCCCTGTCCAGAGTCGTGCCGGAGATGACACACTTTCAGGATGTTGGCCACTATGAAATGCTGGCAGAAGTCGCGACTCCTCGGGATATCGGGGAAAAGTGGGTTGAAAAATAAAGGCTCGTGTGCATACATGTTAGTGCCATACGAGTCTGTTTGGTGACTTATTGAAACGCCCTGCCAGGCATTCAAGAGGCTCTGATAAAAGACTGGGAGCAGAGATGTATCGACGTGTTGAAGGTTGGTCAAGAAAAGTTCCTGTCCGTATCCGAGCCTCCCAGCTCGTTGAAGAATGGAGCAGGCTAAGGGCTTTCCTGGTAGGTGTTCTGCATAAAGCAAGCGTTGGATGGAGCGGAGCCGGAAGGCCAACAGGCGGCATTTCACATCGACTAGGCCATGACCACCCTCGGCCGAGGGACAACATATGGCGCTGGGTCGAAGCCAGTGGTAGCCTCCCCAAAAAAAATCCACCAGTTTCCTCTGGATAGCTTGGAGCAAAACCTCCGGTGGTTGCAGGCAGATGAACCGGTGCCACAAAAGGGTAGTGACGAGGTTGTTGACAACTAGCGCGCGACCCTTATAGGAAAGGTGGGGTAGAGCTCTTTTCCATCGGCTCAAACGCCCATCTACCTGGTCAATGATCCTGTCCCAATTGTTCTGGGCATACTGAGGAGGACCGAGGAAGACGCCCAAATACTTGATGCCATTGTTTGCCTACACTAGCTCTGCAGGAAGGGGAGGTGGTGGTAATAACGGTGGCATAGGTAAGTCATTTTTTGGAAAGGGGATCCACAGAGCCTTGCTTTCCCCCAATTACACCTTAATGATGAGGCAAGGTTGAAGTCCGACAAACACTTTGCCATGGCGTCACTGTCGCATTTTCTTTTTATAATGACACAAAGATCGTCGGCATAAGCTGACAGGGTCAAAGGTGGGTGTCCTGGAGAAAGGACAAGTCCAGGGATATCCTTTCTGAGGGCGATTAAGAGGGGCTCCAAGGCGAGGGCAAATAATAGACCTGAAAGTGGACAACCTTGCCTTACCCCTCTCTGAACCTTTATGGGTGGGCAAAATTCGTTGTTAACTTTGATCAAGCTGGAGATGTTTGCATATAACAAAGCTATGTAGGCTCTAAAATTAGTGCCAAGCCCGCAAGCTTGTAACACATGACACAAAAACTCATGATCAATGCTATCAAAGGCCTTTGCAAGGTCAAGAAACACAAATCCAAAAGCCTCTTTGACACATTTACCAGTTAACAAATCTCTGACTAGGAATATGTTGTCATAGATGGATCTGCCAGGGATGCCGCAACTTTGATCAGGTGACACCAGGTCCCCAATAACTGTCTTCAACCGGTTCGCAAGGACCTTGGAAAACAGTTTGTAATCCGTGCACAACAAAGAGATCGGACGCCAGTTTGACAGGTGTCGGAGATCGCCAGTCTTGGGTAGCAGGCAGAGTACTGCCCTTCTAAAACTGAGCGGTAATTCCCTGGATAAAAGAGATGCATCCAGAACATTGAGCAGCTCTGGGCCCAAAATGTCCCAGAATGCCGAAAGAAATTCGGCGGGTAAGCCATTGATGCCAGGGGCCTTTCCCGACTCCATCTCAGCAAGTGCACCGGTTAGCTCTGGAAGGGTAATTGGAGCATCCAGTTCCAGACGTTGGGCCTCAGCCACAGAAGGAAGATGAGAGGTCAAAACATTCATCATTTCGTGAGAAACTGTTTTGGCCTTGAAAAGTTCAGAAAAGAAATCGATTACATTTAATCTTATATCACTCGGATTTGTTAGGATGTTCCCCCCTGGGTCCAAAACCGAAGATATAAGTCGTGCTGGTTTCTCTACAGTTTCTAGGTGAAAGAAAGCCTTAGTTGGGGTATCTGAAACCTTTATATTCTGTATTCTTAGCCGAACTAGTGTGCCCGCTGCTTTTTCATGGATCAAATCCCTTAATTGGGCCTTCTTCTCGAGTAGCAACCGATAGTTCACTGGGTTGCTCTCATTGGCCAACTTGCTCTCTAACCTTAAGATGTCTGCTTCCAAGCAAGCCATCGTGATATGTTTTACATTGGTACAGTGCGAATTAAATTGTTGACAAAATACTCGAATTTGGGCCTTTAGGTTATCCCACCAGAGACTAATTGAGGAGAAAGAAGATTTTTTAGTACTCATTTCAGCCCAGAAATCACGAAAGGAGTCTGTAAATAAACTATCTTCTAAAAGTTTAACGTTAAACTTCCAGTAACTATTTCTGCATGTGGGTCGAGGAAAAGAAAGATCTAAGGTTACCATATGGTGGTCTGAAAACAATGACGGAAAACAACCTGAAGAGGCCGCGACGTTCCTAAAGGGTACATTAATGTACCAGCGGTCGAGTCTTGCCGAAGACACCCGGCCATTGGCACATCGACACCAGGTAAACTGGACTATGTTGGGGTGATGCAATCGCCAAACATCCAGTAGACCGGCCGTCTTAAAGAAACGGGATAGGTCCGCATGGGACTCGGGGTGGGGTTCTGCAGAGTTTCTATCCTTCGAAGGGTCAATGGTGCAATTAAAGTCACCACCAATGCACACACATTGGTCGAGATCAACTGATTTCAGGTGGTTTACCATGGAGGTGAAGAAGGCCTTTCGGTCCCTGCTCTCACTAGGTGCGTACACATTGAAAATGGTACAGCGGAAGTTTTGATGTGCAAGCTGAAGGGAAATAAGCCGGCCTTTTATGACTTCCTGAAAATGACAAGACTCAAAAGCTAGACCTGGCTTTAGAAAAAACCCAACCCCAGCAGATGAGGCTGACAGATTGCTAAAATAGCATTGCCCTTTGAAAGTTTGGCACCAGTCATGTTCCACGTTAGGTGTGATGTGGGTCTCTTGTAGTAAAAGAACATTTGGCTTTTTACGGTCAAACAAGTTTTTGACTTGGGCCTGACGGAGGTGACTTGCACCCCCACCATTCATGTTTAAGGTCGCAAAGGAAATGTTTTTCATTCCGTGGTAATGAAATCGCCCTGTGCTTGGGAACACTCCGTACCTGCTCGGGTAACAAACTTTCTTAACCTGTGGAATTGAGATTTCGTCAGGTCAAAATCCTCACGCGCTTTGATTATTGACTTTGCGGTGCAAATGAATGCAGCCAAGTCAGGGAAATAGTCTTTAATGACAATGTTGCGGTGACGATACGTTTCGTTAAGGAAGGTAAGAATGAGTTGAGGGGATACCTGCGAGTGACCTGTCATCGCTTGTGACAGCGCGGTTGCCTCAATGTCATCTTCGGACTCAGACACGTCAGATAACATGTCGTCAGGATCTGGGGTATTACCCGCTGCCCCCGCGGTCTTGTCTGGAGGCACCTTCACAAGTTTCCCAAGGTGTTCCCGAGAGCACTCGTTAACACTTTGGTGGATATTTGTATCTGGGGTCGGAGCTTGGGTTTGAGATCCCAGCAAACTCAGATTTACCGGCCCCGTTTGTACAGTGGGAACGTTTATTGAATCCTTAGTCTGCTCGGTATTTAAAGGGGGGACAAGCGGAAAAACATTTCCCAGCTCGGAAATGGTAATACTTTCACTGGAGGTTTCGCACTCGGAACCTTCCAGGTGAGAGGTACAAATTTTATTTTTCGGCTCATTTACATAATGAGACTCGCTGGTGTCATTGACAACGGTATTCATGTACTCAGTTAGTGAGGGAATGTCAGAGGGACACTCGGACACATGTGCACCGGAAATGGTGCCGCCCATGACCGCCTTCTTTGCAGCACCAGCGAAAATGCTTGGCGCTGGTGCTCTTCGCTTTTTAGCATACACTATGGATTCTTCCTTCGTTCATGGGTTCGGGAAAGGGGGCAATGCTAGTTGTGTCAGTCACATCGGTGGGTGTCATCACATTGGAATCGGAAAGCACCGGTGTGACAGACGACTCAGTCGGGGTGTCAGAAGGTACGGTCGGGGTGTCAGAAGGTATGGTCGGGGTGTCAGAAGGTACGGTCGGGGTGTCAGAAGGTACGGTCGGGGTGTCAGAAGGTACGGTCGGGGTGTCAGAAGGTACGGTCGGGGTGTCAGAAGGTACGGTCGGGGTGTCAGAAGGTACGGTCGGGGTGTCAGAAGGTACGGTCGGGGTGTCAGAAGGTACGGTCTGGGTGTCAGAGGGTACGGTCGGGGGGTCAAAGGGTACGGTCGGGGTGTCAGAAAGTACGGTCGGGGTGTCAGAAGGTACGGTCGGGGTGTCAGAAGGTACGGTCGGGGTGTCAGAAGGTACGGTCGGGGCGTCCGAAGGTGCGGTCGGGGTGTCAGAGGGTACGGTCCGGGTGACGGAAGGTACGGTAGGGGTGACAGGAGATACGGTCCGGGTGACGGAAGGTACGGTAGGGGTAACAGGAGATACGGTCCGGGTATCAGCGAGCATGGTCGGGGTGTCACAAGGCGCGGTGGAGGGATTGGCCTTTTTACAAACCCTTTCGTTATGTCCCGGTTCACCACACTTCGGACAAGAGGCCCTAGGACAGAATCTTTTAACGTGTCCGAATTCTCCACAATTAAAGCAAGTTAAGGAGGCTGAGGAAGCATACATGTGGTATTCCCGATCATCCAACGATACTTTAAAGGATATATTTAAACCTGTATCGGCTCCGCGATCCGGGAGAATCATGTACACCTGCCTCCTAAAGCTCATTACGTGTTTAACACGATCGCTGCGACACCCGAGCGGAATCATTGAGATTCGGGAAACAATTTTACCATAACGAGACAGAACGGATAGGAGTTTCTCGCCTGGCATAAACGGTGGAACGTTGGATATTGTTATCTTGGTAGCCGGCGTATCCATAGGGGATACCGTAATATAATGACCCCCTTTTATGGTTAGACCGGTACTAACGACGTCATGAACGAGTTTTTCTTCTGACACGAAGACAACAAATATCTGGTTCATTCGTGATGCCGCACAAACATTACCGTCTCCTATGATGGATCCCACGGCAAGGATGATGTCCTCAGCCAGAGCTCCTTCAGGCGGAACACATGCGAATGCGTGCTTACGCGTTAAATTTTCGAACGCCTCGTAACGAGAGCGTGTATTCGCCATACCAGCGAAATCCCCCCCCCCCCCCCTTGTCCGAACCGGACAAGAAGGTATCAAACCTAAATAACCGAACTAAAGTAAATAATAAACGTGCATTATAAGCACAAAAAAGGCTTACAAAGCGTCGTCAAAGCCAGTAGGCCGCACCCAAAATGGGCTCGCTCTCAAAGACAAGGGTGCAGAACGGATGAAAACACAATGTCGAAGCACACAGGATGGAAAAGGAGAGGGAGGGGGGGAAAACTCACAACGGACTCACCAAAACACCGAGGAGAGAGAGAGAGAGAGAGAGAGAGAGAGAGAGAGAGAGAGAGAGAGAGAGAGAGAGAGACAGAGAGAGAGAGAGAGAGAGAGAATTGAATTTGCAACACCATTTATTTCACAAAAAAACACACCAGGTCAAGTTACATTTTTACAGGAGAGAAAAAAATAGAAAAAAACAACAGTTCTTAATGTTAAAAAGAAAAGCACAAATTCGATTCATTCACAACACATAAGGCTTCATTGATACACCATTTGCATTCAAAGAGTTTGACATTTTCATTCGCCACATAATAATCAAACTCTAACCTTATTCTTGCAGACACCAGCCCTTTAAACATAGGTACAACATCGAACCCATGCCCATTATCAATTTTAATTTTCCTCGATTTATATATTGAGTATTTTGCTACAGCAGCTAAGAAGTTTAGGAGGACACCAGAGTCCTTGCAGGAGGGTCTGAAAGATACACCAAAAATAAAAGAATGTGAAGTAAAAGGAAAAGACAACTGATCAAAAAGGTGTGTGAGAATCAAGAAAAGAGGTATTAGTCTTTCGCATTTCACATAGGCATGAAAGAGATCCTCCTTCTGTACACAGAAGGGGCATGCTACTGGCACTGAGCTGTCAAGGTGATGAACAAAGGTGTTCGTAGGGAGAGCCCAATGTGCTAGTCTCCACTGGATATCTGCGAGGAACCCGTAAATAGGTAATTTGTACATATTAGGCCACAGTGGCGTGGCAGGAGACCCTGGCCCTAACCTTTCGGACCACAAGGCCACTCTTGTTACTCCGGAGAAGGGTGATGCTTGGTTTTCTCGAAGGAGCTTGTGAATACCAGCCTTTGTTGCCAAATGAAAAGGAGAGACAAGTTCACCATTCGACTGGAGAGCTGGGAGCACCTTAATTTCAGGGAAAGACAGCCGAACATCCTCGACATTGTTTATACCTTCCCAGCCAATATTTAACTCCTTAAACTTCCTCTTGACGATGCGTATAATTTGGCTGACAATACGCACGGATCTTAAACCAAGAATGGCCGCCACCCTGCCAGCAGACATCCATTTTGTCCCAGATGTATCCCTCAGGTCACAAACTTTGCCAATTCCTCCTTGAGTAAATTTCCTAATCAAAGTCGGACTATGAGGAATGCATGGAAAAAAACCGTTATAGAAAATAGGCTCTTGGATAAACATCCGGCAATTATAAGCCTCAAGGCAACGATGAACCCCAAAACCTTTCCAAACTCTCAGCAAACCCTGATAAAAAGTTGGGATTGAAACTAAGCTGACACGGTCAAGGTTCACCAGGAACAAGTGCCTATCATAACACAGGCCTCCCGCTTGTTGCAACAAGAAAAACGCAAATGAGCGCCAGGGCAGCTCTTCAGCATACAACAGACGTTGCACAGACTGTAGGCGAAAAGCCATAAGCCGGGTGGACACCTCCACAATTCCATGTCCACCCTCCTTCCGAGGATGGTACAGTATTTGCGGCCGAAGCCAGTGGTATCCATTCCAAAAGAAATTAACCAAGACCCGCTGGATGGCTGGTATCAACTCCTTGGGTGGCTGCAAGGCAATTAGTTTATGCCATAATCTTGCTGCTATCAAGTTATTTATAACAAGAGAGCGGCCTTTATAAGAAAGAGATCGCAGCAGTCCTTCCCATCGTTTCAACCGGTGTGTAATTTGTTCAATCATTCCTTCCCAGTTCTTCGTTTCTACTTCCTGGTTGCCGAGATAGACACCAAGATATTTGACTCCATCTGTTTTCCACTCTAGATTATGTGGGAGTGACGGTGGCAGTGTTAAAGAAAGGTTATCTGAACCGCACCATAAGGCTACACTCTTGCCCCAATTTACTTCGGCGGAAGAGGCCGCAGAGTAGTCTTTAAAGCAACGCTGCACCGCAGCAACACTACTTGGGCCCTTAATCAGAACACATACATCATCAGCATAAGCTGTGACCACAAATCTTGAACCAAAAACGGCTCCCACATCCTGAGTTATTCGCTGCCTGATGGATGCTAAGAGTGGTTCAAGGGCAATTATATACAGAAGTCCAGAAAGGGGACACCCTTGACGGATACCCCGACGGAAAGGAAAAGGGGGACATAAACTGTTGTTTACTTTCATCATGCAGAAGGTGTTAGTGTATAACAGCTTGACATAGGAAATGAAAGTTTCGCCAAAACCCATCCGCTCCAGAACAGAAAACAAATATGTATGATCAACACGATCAAAAGCCTTTGTTTGGTCAAGAAACAACAACCCAAAACTGGCACGCACGTACTTATTACAAGAAATAATATCCCTTATCAGAAAAATATTGTCATAAATTGACCTTCCTGGTACACAGTAGGTCTGGTCAGGGTGCACAATAGAGCTGATCACAGTTCCCAAACGGTTTGCTAAGGCCTTCGACAAAAGCTTGTAATCCGCACACAGCAATGAGACAGGCCGCCAGTTCTCGACTAGTTGAGTGTCCCCAGCCTTTGGCAACAGGCAAATGACTGCTCTTCTGCAGGACAGGGGAAGCTCTCCAACATGAAGGCATTCATCAAATACCTCAAGCAGGTCAGGTCCCACAAGTTTCCAAAAAGTCTTATAGAACTCTCCGGGCAAACCATCAATCCCAGAGGCTTTACCATCCTTCAAGCTCCGCATAGCAGTTTCAAGTTCAGCAGCCGAAACTGACATGTTCAATGTGCGTTGCTGGTCTTCCTCAAGTCTTGGAAGCCCGGTAGTCAGCTCCTGCAAGGTCTCATTACTTATGCTCTGGGGGGAGTACAAGTTTGTATAAAAAACCTTCAAAACAGACTTAATCTCCTGTTGGGAGGTCACTATTGGCCCATTAGCAGCACGTAGCCCATGAATCTGTTGTGATTTTTTAACAGAGTTCTCCAAACCAAACAAGGCCTTATTTGGCATATCCAACGTTAAATAACTCATTCTCATGCGTACCAGGGTGCCCATTGCTCGCTGCCGTACCAGTTCAGTCAACATTGCCTTTTTAGTCCATAGCAGCCGGTCACCTGTAGTGTCTTTCCCAGCCGTATTAATGTTTTCCTCCAGGGCTGCAATTTCAGCCTTTAATGAATCAATCGAGAGATTTTGCAATTTAGTGGCATAAAGACTATATTGTTGACAGAACGATTTGACCTGACCCTTTGCGAGGTCCCACCACAGTCGAAGGTTAGCATGTTCAAATTTGGAGGACCGAATTCTTTCCCACACGGCTCGAAAAGCCTCTTTGAATCTCATATCATTCAGCAGGTGGGTATTAAGTGACCAATACGCACTACCCCCTGAGGTCAGAGGCAAATTAAAACCCATTGAAACCAGGTAATGGTCTGTGAAACCAGTTGGGAGTATCTGGGTTGTGGCCATCACATTTAGCATTGGCTTATTCACGTAGAATCTGTCTAGCCTTGCCATTGATATCCTCCCATCATGGCATCTGCACCACGTATAGCACCGTGAAGTTGGGTGTTGCAACCTCCAAACATCTTTCAAATGCTGATTTTTGATGATGTTCTCCAAAATCCTCATAGAAGCTGGATGGGGTTCATGACCGGTCCTGTCTACGGAAGGATTGATAGTGCAATTGAAATCACCAGCAACACAGATGAAAGCGGTTGTATCCAGTCCTTTTACAAAGTCATGCAGAGTGGAAAAGAACACTCTTCTTTCCATGGGCTCACTCGGTGCATATACGTTCACAATGATGATCCTTTGCGTGTTGCAATAGAAATCCACCGCTATCAGATGTCCCTTATAAATTTCCTTAAAGACAATCTTCCGAGCAGGGATTCTATCACTCAAGGCGATGGCAACACCAGCTTTGGGTGTGGTAAACCCACTCAGCCACCACTGCCCTCGATAAAGTTTTCCCCATTCAGCAACCAGGGTGTTCGTAGCATGAGTCTCCTGTATCAGGATGATGTCGGCTTTCACCCTCTCCATCGCCTGAATTGTCTGAATTTTTCGTAAGGGGGTACAACCCCCATTGATATTCAGGGATACGATACATATCTTTCGCAAAGCCATTTACAAAGGTAACTCACCCTCCGCCTGCAATTCCTTATTCGCCTTTCTGACCGCTTTCCGAAGACGCTGAAATTGGGCCTCCGAGATTTCCATTGGGTCATTTCTTTGCAGGAGGGGTCTTGCAGCCCTGATGAAAGTTTTCACGTCGGGAAAATGGTCTTTGATCACAACGTAGCGTTGCCTAAACGTCTCGTTTAGGAAACTGATGACGTTTTCCTTTGTTGCTTCCATCTGTTCTTCTCCCTGATGATCATTCACAGACACAAGGCTTTGAGCTTCCTCATCCAGCTCCCTAACCACATCAACGTTGAAACTCCTTTGTTGTGTGTCAGGAGCAGGCACACCTTCTGTGTCATCACCACTGCAGTCTTCTTGTTGCATCACAAGGGGCACATCTGTGCCACCACTGCTGCCTATTATAGGTCTGCTTGGACCATCATCCTTGGTCGTTTCAACCGGATGTGAGCAACAACCGTTGTCACTCAGGCCCTGGGACTGCTCGTTGTCACAAGGGACAATGGTGCCATCATCACAACCAATACTGCTGCATTGATTTTCTTCAACAAGAGCAAGGGGTGAAGTCCTACTCTCCTCTGTTTCGTCACCACCCTGCCCAGCTTGCTGAGAATCATCAGGATAGTCTGAGATACTGTTTGTTTGTACGAGTATCACTTTGCTACCTTTGTCTTCCACCTCGGCGCTCAAAAAGGTACGTTTTAGGTTCCTCTTAGCCTCGGTGCCTTTCATCAATACCTCCTCAAAGACCATATTCTCTTGAGGTTGCAGCCTCTTGTCCTCATCGACTGGGTGCACCCCTGCTGCACTAACCTCAGCAACACCGCCACCACTTTCCACACCCTGGTCTTCTGGTGTGGGCGTCTGTACTCCACCAGGCTCATGAACGGGGGGCACTGCATCAGTTACAGGGGGGGCCGACCCAGCTGCTGTAGCGTACGTCTTCTTGGCGTCTGGGCAATACTGCTTAGTGTGTCCGTGTGCTCCACATCCGTAGCAGATCAAGGTCTCGGTCGCCATGAAGATTCTATATTCATGCTCGCCTACTTTAAAGGTGTGGGAGGTGTTCAACTGCTTTGCTGCGTCTTTTAGAACAACAAAACAAAAACGTCTAAACGATTGTACGTGCTTCAACCTGCCGTTTCTCGTACGTAGAGGAACCCTAATGATTCGAGAGACGACAGTGCCAAACTCACCTAGCTTGTGTAGGATTTCCTCGTTACCTAGAAAAGGCGGAACATTGCTCAGAATGACTTTAACTGCCGGCGTGTCCATCGACGACACAGGAACAAACAGATCGTTTCCCAAGGTCAAACCATTCTGCACAACAATATCGGCCAGACTTATTTGCGAAACAAAAACCACAATTTTGTGATTCATACGAGACGCGGCACGAATGTTACTCACGTCGATCAAATCCCCAATCGCAAGCAAAATGTCATCCATTTCAACTCCCTCCGGTGGGACAAGGCACAGCCCGTGCTTACGCGATAAACCCTCATCGGTAACACGATCGGCAGGCCTTTGGCTACTCCTATTAGCCATATCGTCAAAGGAGAAACTAAGTGAAAGCAAATAGATTTGTATAATCCCCAAAAAAAAAAAAAAAAAAAAAAAAAAAAAAAAGAATAGAAAAATATATATATATATTAAGTAACTAGAAACGAAAGCACGGTTTAAACCACGTTAGGAAAAAACGTGGTTCAAACAAACCCTTACCGTGCTGGCTCTCCCTCTCTCTGTCTCGAAGGAGGAGAAAAAAACGAGGGACAGGTGGTAATGAAGCAGGAAGGGAGGAAAAAGGTCAACATACACGACAAGAGTACAAAAGGAAAAAACCAAAGGAAGGGGAAAGGTAAAAAGGTTGGTGGGGAGAGGATGAAAAACAACACGAGCCAGGAGCTACAACACACAAGCACGAGCACGCGCCATCTTGCCACGCCCAACACACGAAACGGCCAGCAGAGGGCGAGAGCGAGAGAGAGAGAGAGAGAGAGAGAAAGAGAGAGAGAGGACTTTTGTGTCCTTTTATTATAAACAATGTAAAGCCATTTCACAAGCAGTTGTAAAAAAAACACATTTCACAAAGCTGTTGTAAAAAAAAAACACAGCAACCAGTTTAAAGAAATTGCATAAGGATCATGAAGCCACCACAAAAAGAGCAAAGGGTATTTAAAAGAAACCAGCAAATATACAAAAAAATATATATTTTACAAACCAAAGGGGAAGACACAAACAAAACCACAACCAATTTTAAAGGAAATGCTCATGCAAGAGCTATAAATACATCAAGAGCAAATTAAGCGAAAAACTAAGAGAGAGAGAGAGAAATGT
This sequence comes from Myxine glutinosa, assembly GCF_964187855.1. Lineage (NCBI taxonomy): Eukaryota > Metazoa > Chordata > Myxini > Myxiniformes > Myxinidae > Myxine > Myxine glutinosa. The sequence continues at coordinate 205,087,480 of NC_136264.1, forward strand.
ATTCAAGGACACAGGAAGAAACATATATGCAAGCAATCAGTTCCAAAGAAAAAAAAAGTCAAATCAATCAGGAATTATAAAGTAATTACCACTTTTGAATCATCGACTGAGCACAGAACATTGCCAATACACCACTTTCTCTCAAAAAGATGGACGTTTCCATTACTGACAAAGAAATCAAATTCTAGCTTGAGTCGTGTTGAGACAAACCCTTTAAAAATAGAAATAGCATCAGAGCCATAGCCGTTATCTATTTTAATTTTCCGAGATTTATATATCGCATATTTTGCAACAGCAACCAAAAAATTGAGAAGAACACCCACATCTCTACATGTGGGCCTGAAAGACACACCAAATATAAACATATGCATATTGAAAGGGAAGGACAATTGGTGAAAAAGATATTCAAGGAACAAGAAAAGCGATGTCAGTCTACGACACTGTACATAAGCATGAAACAAATCCTCCTTCTGGTCACAGAAAGGACAAGTTTCCGGCAGTGAGCTGTTAATACGGTGGACAAAAATATTGGAGGGAAGCGCCCAGTGTGCTAACCTCCATTGTATGTCCGCTAACACACCATGTATTGGTAAGGTGTACATGTGAGGCCAAAGGGGGGTAGAGGGAGACCCCAACCCTAACCGCTCTGACCACAAAGCTACTCGTGTTCTCACAGAGAGGGGTACATTCTTATTTTGTCGAGAGAGATCACGGATTCCAATCTTAGTTACAAGATGAAAAGGGGGGGGTATGTTCAATCTCCGGCTGAAGAGAAGACGAAAGGAGCACTTTGATTTCAGGGAAACCTAACCGAAAGTCCTCAATGTTACCAACACCTTCCCAGCCGATGTTTAGCTGTCTAAATTTTCTAATGACTATACGTACAACTTGGTCTACAAGTCGGACAGACCGAGATCCAACTGAGGTTGCCACCAAACCAGCAGGTTTCCACTTAACTCCAGATGAATCTCTCAGATCACATACTTTGTTAATCCCTCCTTGGATAAATTTTTTAATCAGGGCATGGCTATGAGGGATACCAGGAAAAAAGTTATTGAAGAAAAGGGGTTCTGGAAGGAACATTCGACAATTATAGCCCTCAAGGAAGCGGTGGACGTCAAACCTTTTCCAAGTGTCCAATAAACTCTGATAGAATCTCGGAAGAGAGGCAAAATTTATATGCTCGAGGTCTATCAAAAGGAGCTGCCGATCATATCTCAGTCTACCAGCCTGTTGTAACAGAAAAAATGCAAAGGGCCGCCAGGGCAGCTGTTCAGCGAACAGTAGTCTCTGCAGAGACTGCAGCCGAAAGGCCTCAACCCGACCAGAGATATCAACAATGCCCTGGCCACCTTCCTTCCGGGGGTAGTACAATATCTCAGGCCTCAGCCAATGGTAGCCACTCCAAAAGAAGTTTACTAGCATTCGCTGAGTAGCCATAATTAGTTGGTTTGATGGCTGTAAAGCAATAATTCTGTGCCATAATTTTGTTGCAACCAGATTGTTTATGACAAGGGTACGGCCTCGATAGGAGATGGACCTCAGCAGTCCTTCCCATGCTTTCAATCTGTGCATAATTTGCTCCAACACTCCTTCCCAATTTTTCATTTCTGTTTCACGATTACCGATATGCACTCCAAGATATTTAACCCCGTCCGTTCTCCAGACCAGGTTGTGTGGGAGTGAGGGTGGTGATACACAAGAGAGATTGCCTTTGCCACACCATAATGCTGTACTTTTATTCCAATTGATCCCACCGGAAGAGGCTGCAGAGAAATCTCGCATACAACGTTGTAAAGCAGAGACATCATTGGAGCTTCTAATCAAAACACAGACATCATCAGCATAAGCCGTCTGCACAAATTCTGCTCCTTCTATACTTCTCATTCCCTGAGGTATTTGCTGTCTAATAGACCGAAGGAGTGGTTCAAGGGCGACTATATATAAAAGCCCAGAGAGGGGGCAACCTTGGCGAATACCCTGTTGGAAAGGAAAGGGAGAGCATAACCTATTGTTGATCTTCATCATACATTGAGTATTAGTATACAGGAGTTTCACATAAGAGGTGAAAGTTTCACCAAACCCCATTCCTTTCAGGACAGAAAAAGGTACTTGTGGTCAACACGATCGAAGGCCTTAGTTTGATCAAGAAACAGCAACCCAAAATCGTCACGCAGGAACTTATTGCATGAAATAATATCTCTTACCAAAAAAATATTATCATAAATAGATTTTCCAGGCACACAGTAGGTCTAGTCCGGGTGTATAACTGAACTGATCACAGTCTTCATACGATTAGCAAGTACTTTAGAGAAAATCTTGTAATCAACACACAATAAGGAGACAGGTCGCCAGTTATCAACCAGTTGAAGATTCCCAGCTTTTGGTAGCAAACAAACGACTGCTCGTCTACAAGACATTGGAAGTTCTCCGACACGTATGCTTTCATCGAGTACATCGAGTAAGTCAGGTCCCACAAGGGCCCAGAAGGTCTTGTAGAATTCTGTGGGCAGGCCATCTATTCCAGAAGCTTTCCCATCTTTCAGGCTCCGCACAGCTGCTTCAAGTTCATCAGCCGAAATTGGGGAATCGAGCATGCATCGCTCATCCTCCTCGACACTCGGAAGCCCAGCAGTTAACTCTCGTATCACCTCATTGTCCACGTTCTGAGGAGAATACAAGTTAGAATAGAACCCTTTCAGAGTACACCTGATCGCCTGCTGAGAGGTCACCAGCGACCCATTGGGAGTGAGTAAAGTATGAATTTGTTGTGACCTTTTGAGGGAAGACTCTAACTTAAAGAACTCTTTGTTTGGCATGTCCAGAGTTAAATAGCTCATTCGCATTCGGACCAAGGCACCCATCGCCCGTTGCCGTACCGCTTCCTCCAGCACTGCTTTCTTTGCCCATATTAGTTGGTCACGTGCACCTCTCCCAACCTCGTCAACATTCTGTTCTAACGATATAATTTCAGATTTTAACTGATCGATTGATATTGATTGGATTTTGGTGGTGTATGCACTATGTTGTTGACAGAAATTCTTAATTTGGGATTTTGCAATGTCCCACCACAGCCGGAGACTATCATACTCAGGTCTGGAGGAGCGAATTTTCTCCCACACGACGTGAAAGGCCTCATTAAATTCCTTGTCATGTAAGAGACGAGTATTCAAAGACCAGTAAGCACTACCACCGGGTGGAAAGGGTAACTTAAAGGACATTGAGATTAAACTGTGGTCTGTGAATCCAGTTGGTAAAATTTTGGAGACAGACACCACATGCAACATTGGCTTGTTCACATAGAATCTGTCCAGCCTTGCCATTGACATAATACCATCATTGCATCTACACCATGTATAACAGCGTGAGAGTGGGTGTTGTGATCTCCACACATCCTTAAACCGAAAGATGTTGATGGTGTCCTCTAGAGCTTTCGTAGAGGCAACATGAGGCTCATGACCATTCCTATCAATTGACGGACAAATTGTGCAATTAAAATCTCCCGCGATACAGATAAAGGCTGTTGGGTCCAGAGTTTTTACAAAATCCCGCAGAGTGGAAAAGAAAATTTTCCTCTCAATTGGGTCACACGGTGCATAAACATTCACTACGATAATCTTTTGGGTATTATAAAGAAAATCTACGGAGATCAAATGCCCTTTATAGATTTCTTTAAATGAAACCTGTTGAGCACAAATCTTGTGACTTAGGCAAATGGCAACACCGGCCCGAGGTGTAGGGAACCCACTTAGCCACCATTGCCCTTTAAAAAGTTTCCCCCAATCGGCTACTTGAGCACTAGTAGCATGGGTCTCTTGTAAGAGAATAATGTCAGCCTTTTCTTTTCCAACCGCTTGAATGGTTTGCACCCTCCGTAAGGGGGCACGACCCCCATTTATATTTAAGGATACAACATTTAGTTCCATGGTTGATTCTTCTAGGGGGTGAAGTCCTCTTCCTCAATTAATTCCTTGTTTGCCTTCGTGATGGATTTCCTCAGCCGCTGAAATTCGGGTTCGGAGATTTCCACATGCTCACTCCTTTGCAGCAAAGGTTTTGCGGCTGCAAGGAAGGCCTGGATATTAGGAAAATGATCCTTAATTCGTACATGCCTTTGTCTGAAAGTTTCCTTCAAAAATCTGACAATATTTTCTTTTGAGATCTCCAAAGGCTGCTCTTCCTCCTGAGGGGGGGGGGGAGCCCTGTCAACCATTGCCACTGGTTCCTCATGGCCGATCAGTGTCTCTGTAGTTAGAATTCCCTCCGTGACGCTAGTAACGAGTTACTCCTGAACCTGTACAGAAACACCTGTTCCATCCCCATCTACCTTAGGTTCTTCATCCTCTTCATCCTCATGCATCATTGCAATGGGGGGGGAGGAGTCGTTATTAGTAGTAATGGGTATTTTGCATTCCCCATTAGAATTGATATGGTCATCAGTAGGCTGTTCGGTTTCGCAGGTTGATTTACAACCTTCAGGAAAAAGTTCCCCTTCATCCTGAGCAGGTGGTATCATGTCAGCCATAGTTTCACCACCTTGCTGATCTTCATGTGAAGGACTGTCTGAATCGTTTAAACTGCTTCCTGTCTGCACCACCAACACTTTAACACCTTTGTCCTCATTCCTCGCACTTACAAGTGACCGTTTCAAATTTTTCCGAGACGCCGCAGCTACAATCTGCTGCTCCTCACAAAACATTCCCTCTACAGGTAGAGGCTTCTCCCTTACATTTGCTGACTCATCAGTTGCACGATGGCCAGCTGTACTGGATGACTCATCGCTTACACGAAGCACATCCGTATGGGTCTCATCAGCACCACTCTTAGCCGTACCTTGATGGTCCGATGTAGATTCCCGCACTGAAGGCGAAACATCTATAGAATCATCCGTAGTGGTCACGGGGGGAGGTGGTCCGGCTGCTGTGGCATACGTTTTCTCCCCATCAGGACAATACTGCCGTGTGTCCATGTACACCACACCCGTAACAAATCAACCTCTCCGTTGCCGCAAAAATCCTGTGCTCACGTTTTGACGACTTAAAAACGAGAGAGACATTCAATTGCGTCAAACCATCCTTCAAAACAACATAACAAAACCGTCTAAACGTTTCGATATGCTTAAGCTTCCCGTCTGTGGTGCGAATGGAGGCTTGGATAATTCTCGACACCACAGTGCCGTACTGACCGAGCTTCTGAAGAATTTCCTCATTAGACAGCGTCGGTAGAACGTTTGATAGTATTACCTTCGAGGCCGGAGTGTTCCATGGCGAAACCGGAACAAACTGGTCATTGCCCAAGGTGAGTCCGTTCTGCACGACGATGCGTGCAAAATGGACACGTGCAACGAAAACAACCACCTTGTGGTGCATTCGGGACGCTGCCCGTATGTTCTCACAACCGATCAATTCTCCGATTGCGAGGAGCGTCTCCTCCAGCGAGACATCTTCCGGTGGGACAAAACACATGCCGTGTTCATCTGTTAACCCCTCATCAGCGTCACGACCGGCATTACTTCGACTATTCTTGCTAGCCATTTGAAGTAACTAAACGAAAAAAAATAACCAATAAATGGTACAAAGGTTTATAAAGCCGAAATAAATGAAAATAAACAACAACAACAATAACTGGGAAATAAATAAATAAATCCCGTTAACCACCTAAAGTGGATAACTCTAACCGCGCTGTCTCTCCCTCTCTCGCTCAGTCGACAAGACGATAGAAAGGGACACCGACACTCGGACAGCAGAAAGGACCAAAAGGTAGGAAGAAAGGAAAAAAAGCAACACGAGACACAGCACGTACCGCCAGTGACTGAGCAACAGACCTGGCAATCGCACGTGCGTGCTAAGCAAGCGGCAGCTGTGGAGAGAGAGAGAGAGAGAGAGAGAGAGAGAGAGAGAGAGAGAGAGAGAGAGAGAGAGAGAGAGAGAGAGAGAGAGAGAGAGAGAAGAGAGAGAGAGAGAGAGAGAGAGAGAAAGAGAGAGAGAGAGAGAGAGAGAGAGAGAGAGACTTTTGTATCTTTTTATTATAAAAATAGAAAAGAAAACCCCCAAATAGGTGTCACATTCTCATTTCAAGGAGAAAAACATAGACAAAAAATTAATACAGTAAAATTATGTGCAAAACATTTCACAAAACAATAAACATTTCTCCAGGATTTTACAAATGACTTCTTTCACACACCATTTGGCCTCAAACTGTGGCAGCCTTCCTGTTATGGAAAAAATAGCCAAGTCCAACTTTACACGGCTCGTCACAAGATTTTTAAACAACCACAAGGCATTTTCCTCATTAGCTCCGAGACCATCAACTTTTCTTTTTCTTGATTTAAACACTGCCATTTTACCTGAGCAAGCAGAAAATAAGAAAAACAAGGTAAGAGGTCTCTCCATCGAACCCTCTGCTGTGTCATTTGCCCTTGTAAAAGAAATCTTACGCAACCCAAATAGAGGTCTTTTTGTTTCGGAAACCCCTTGAAGCATACGCTAAAAGGGGTACAAGGAGGAGTTAGCAAGAGAAAACTTGCAAATGGGTTCAGGAAAGGTAGAAGGAGAAGCACCTTGTTCATTGTCTGCTTGGCCTCACTCCCAATTAGGTGCAAGCTGTGCATAGGTACGAAGCACACTACGTACCATGCGTGCCACAACTCTGGAGGATCGCACGCCAACCAGGCTTGTCAGTGTGTCAGCTCCAATCCAACTGCCATTTGGGCTTAAAAGATCAGCAACCGATTTTATGTTCTTCGCGCCAAAGCGTTGGACGAGACACCTATCAGCAGGCATATCATGGAAATTGGAATTGTAAAAAAAGGCTCTATCAGGAACATTTGCTTTGTGTGCGAATGCGTGGCTCTTGTTGTCGTTAGGGCTCGCCATGCGGTTAGTACACTCTGATAAAAACTAGAGAGGGGAGACATATCAAGATGGGAAAGATCCATCAAGAATAGAGCGTGGTCATGGCCTAGTCTCCCCGCCTGCTGCAAAAGGCGACGAGCAACGTTAACCCATGGTGGAGAGGGGTGCGTGTACAGCATGCGTAGAACAACCGAAAGTCGAAAGGCCATTAACTGGCTCTTTATGTCAACCAGGCCTTGGCCTCCATTGGTCAGTGGCAAACTGAGGACCTCGGGTCGCAACCAGTGCTTTCCATCCCAGAAGAAAGACACAATGCACTTCTGGTGCTGTTGAAGCAACACTACCAGAGGGTGCAGCACAAAGAACCTGTGCCATAGGGTAGAGGCCACCAAACTGTTGATCACCAAGACCCTTCCACGATAAGACAGTTGTGTGATCAGACCTTTTCATTTTTGCAGTTTTCCTTCAACAAAATGCAACAGACCAGCCCAATTCTTTGCTACTGTGGCGTCATTACCCAACAACACTCCAAGGTATTTCATGCCATCAATGGCCCATGAGAGAGGAGCAGGAAGTCTTGGTGCCAAGTGACACGACGGACCAAGCCAAAAGGCGCTCGTTTTGTCCCAATTCACTTTGGCTGAAGAAGCCTTTTCGAACACGGATAGACAATAACGGACAACGTTAATGTCATTGAGGTTCCGCACAAAGACATACACATCATCGGCATATGCCAGCACCTTAATGGGTCGTTCAAGATGAAAAACTCCAACCCCGGTTAGTCTACCACACAAATAAACCAGTAAGGGTTCGATGGAGAGAGCACAGAGCAAGCCAGAGAGGGGGCAACCTTGTCAAATTCCCCTGTTAACAGGCAAGGATGTAACAAGTTCATTGTTTATCTTAAGCACACTAGAAATATTATTGTACAGCAGCTTAATATAAGAAATGAAGGTCGGACCATGTCAAAACCGTTCAAACACTTTGAAGAGGGACCAATGAACAGCGCGGTCAAAGGCCTTCTCCTGATCAAGGAGAAGAAGTCCCAAATCTGTGGGGTTTTCTTTGCACAGTTCGATCATGCCCCTTACAAGGGAGATGTTGTCATAGATGGAGCGTTTGGGTACACAATAGCATTGGTCTTCTTTCAACAATGAGGAGAGATGAGGAGTAAGTCACGATGCCAGGGCTTTCGAGAATAACTTATAGTCTGTGCATAACAAGAGATTGGGCGCCAGTTTTGAATATAGAGCAAGTCTCCTTTCTTTGGGATGAGGGTGAGAATAGCCCGTCGGCAACTCTGAGGGAGCTCCCCAAGCTGGCAGCTTGCGTTCAAGGTGTTGAGGAGTTCGGGACCCAATAGATGCCAGAATTTCTTATAAAATTCAGTTGTAAGTCCATCCAATCCAGGCACTTTCCAACAGCAAGGCTGTGCAGAGCGGCGCCAAGTTCGTCCAAGGTAATGGGCCCCTCCAGGTGGGAACGTCCACCCTCACACAACACTGGCAGGCCTACGGAGATAGAGGCGACACTGACAGGATTTATTTGCTCTAATGAATATATTTTATAGAAATATTCCTTTGTGAAAAGTTTGATAACTGATTGGTTGAAGGTGATGGATGAATCTGCCAAACACAGTTGAGAGAGCTGTTTGTTCGGGAGGCGTTTCTCTAAAGAAAAAAAATACTTCGTTGGTATGTCTGACTCGTTAAAGTGCTGCACCCTCATCCGAACTAGGGCACCACTTGCATTCCTCTCAGTTATTTCTTTCAATAAAGACTGTTTTTCGGTTAATGATCTTTGCACATTATTATTTTGTCCTGTGACCCTCTGAAGATGTAAAATATCCGATTGCAATAATTTTTTCGCTTCATAATCAGCCCTTTTTGAGAAGCTCTGGTATTATTGGCAGAAACCTTTGATTTGGGCTTTTACTAAATCCCACCACACCAGTGGGTTAACAGAACAGCTTAACTTCCGTTCCAAGAGATCTGTCCAGAAAGATTCAAAAGCCTGAATAAAATGGAAGTCTTCTATTAAACTATTGTTGAATTTCCAGTGAGAACTCCCTGGACACGGTTTAGAGAGTTGAACGAATGCTCGAGCTAGGGAGTGATCGGAGAAACCGGAAGGCACGATGTCAGATTTGCAAACTCCATGTAACAGGTGAGAATTTACATAAATGCGATCAAGCCTCGCAAGTGAGATGTGGTTGTTGGAACAACGACACCATGTATAGGATTGTTCAGAAGGGTGTTGCAAGCGCCAGACATCATGGAGATTATATTTCGCAATGATATTCGCAAAAAGTTTTGCTCTACATGGTTGGGGTTCCGGCCCGTTTCGGTCACATGAGGCATTAACAGTACAGTTAAAGTCGCCACCAATAATTAGACAAGTCTGCAGATCCAGTGTTTGGAGGAACTTTCTCAGTTCAGCGAAGAAGGAGATCCGCTCACCAGTTTTGCTTGGAGCGTACACATTAAGGATTGTAAACCTGACCTGATTGAGATAGAAGGTCACAGAGGCAAGATGGCCATCAATGATATTCGTAAATTGAAGTGAGGACGGTTGGAAATGTTTCCCTAAGACGAACATGATTCTTGCCTTAGACGAGGAGCTGTTACTAAAGGAACACTCCTTATCCATAATGAGTCGCCACTGGGCCTGGACAGATCTGACGGCATGGGTCTCTTGCAACAAAGCTATGTCAAGACCGTTTGCGTTTATCAGCTGCTTGGTCTGGATCTGGCGGAGTGAACTTCCACCACCATTGACATTTACTGTTCCAATCTTGAAACTCACCATGAATTAACTTAGAGTCTTTTTCGTCTTGGTGATCAATTTTTCTTAAACGGTGACAATGTGTCTGACGAAAGTTGAATGAGTCAGACCTGCATACAATAGCCTGAGCACACTCAAGGAAGGACGGTAAATCTGGAAAGTATTCTGTTATGTTTACAACGCGTTTCCTGTACGCATTTTGCAAGAAAAGTCTTATTTGTTCAGGGGAAGTAGGACCTTGACTGGCAAGCTTCTCCACTGCCTCCACCTTGCTGTTTGCTTCCTTCAGGTTAGATTCGTCAGAGTCAGTTTTAATTTCCGAATCACACAAGCTTGTATAGTCATGCATGTCAATATTGTCATCAATATCGGCACACGGACCTGCACTAGTTGTCACATCTGTGTGCTCTCCCACCGTGGGAACATTGCTTTGTGGAATAACAGCAATAATCTGTGGATTTGGTGAAACAGAAACAGCATCAGCAGATGCAGCGATGTTGCTTCCCTCGACTGCAACAACCTCTGATGGTGTGGTGGTATCTAGCACAATAGGAGTCTCTTGCAAAACATTGATTTCTGCGATTCCAGCTTCACCAGATGATGGACTGGGAGGCAGTAACTGGGACAGTTTCGCTATTTTCTGCTGACAAGGATTCAGCATCATCATGTTTAGGATTAACATTTTCCAAAGTGACAGCAGGTTCATCACCAGTAGTCTCAGCAAGTTCATCACCAGTGGTCTCATCAGGTTTACCACCAGTGATCTCAGCAGGTTCATCACCAGTGGTCTCATCAGGTTTACCACCAGTGGTCTCAGCAGGTTCATCACCAGTGGTCTCAGCAGGTTCATCACCAGTGGTCTCAGCAGGTTCATCACCAGTGGTCTCAGCAGGTTTACCACCAGTGGTCTCAGCAGGTTCATCACCAGTAGTCTCAGCAGGTTCATCACCAGTGGTCTCAGCAGGTTTACCATCAGTGGTCTCAGCAGGTTAATCACCAGTGGTCTCAGCAGGTTCATCACCAGTGGTCTCAGCAGGTTCATCACCAGTGGTCTCAGCAGGTTTACCACCAGTGGTCTCAGCAGGTTCATCACCAGTGGTTTCAGCAGGTTCATCTCCAGTGGTCTCAGCACAATCATCAGAGGACTTTCCAATAGCCGAGTCCATAACAGATGAAACGATTCCATTTGATTTGTTAACAGGTAAAACAGTCACTGTAGGTGGGAACGTCTATGTCCTCACATGAAAGGGGGCCGAACTTGTTAGCTGAGCACAAGTACAGGGTTTGTCCCAGGTAAGCCTTGTAGAGTGGCATCGGTCACGACTGGGGGGGTGTTACCGACAGGTTGCTTATTGTTAAATGCTACCTTTTTCTGAGTTAAATGACCCTCGGGAAAGGTCTTTCTCTTCCTTGATGGAACAATGGTGAAACCATCCCCGACGTTCGTTGTGCTGTTTGGATTATCGGGATGGGAAGGCTGAGCGTCATTACAGGACATAGAAAATGTTCCCTTAACAGCCGAAGCAAAAGATGAAGAGGAGGAATTCTTGTTGTTTGCACGGTTTGTCCCATCGTTCGACGAAGCCGTTTTTGGGCAAGAGTGTTTCAGGTGTCCGAATTTACCACATTCAAAACATTTCAAGGTGTCAGTGGTTACGTATAATTGGTAATCATGATTATCAATTTTGAATTTTAAAACAATGTTCAGCGTTCTTTCGACGTTAGAAGGAGGAAGTATAAGATAAGCTTGCCTCCTAAAAGACATCACATGTTTATCCCGGTCGTCCTGGCAACATAAAGGTAACATAGTGACATGCGAAACCACAGTACCATAACGAGATAGTTCGGAGACCAGTCTCTCATTCTTCAGGAATGGAGGAACGTTCGAGATGATGACCTTAACGGTTGGAGTGTTGAGAGGGGACACGAGTACGAAATGTCCATCATCTGTCGATAACCCTGCAGATACAATCTCGTGAACCAGTTCGGCCTCGGATACGAAAATAACGACACATTTGGTTCATTTGCGAGGCTTTACGAACTTTATCAATACCGATTATGTTGCCTACAGCAATAACGAGGTCATCGACCCTGACATCGTTCGGCGGGACACAGACGACGCCATGTCTACGCGTTAACGCTTCATATGCCGCGTAACGTGAAAACGAAGTCATAATTTACAAGGGACGAGGGGGGGGGGAGGGACAAGGGGCAGGAAGGAGTGAATAGAAATAAAAACGAGATAAGAAAAAAAAGAAACAGAGGAGGGAAAGGGGAGGCAGAGGGGGAGGGGAGGGGGGGAAGACCGAAGTCCCGAAGTGTTGGGTCTGATCAAAGGGGAGGGGTTGGGGGCACAAATGCAGAGTAAGGATGTGAAGATAAACGAACAGGGGGAAGGGAAAAGGTGAAATACAACGCGGAAGACTCCTAACGAAGAAGCCACGCCCCGGCTTTCATGATTGTTGGAGGCACGATGGGATGATTGAGTAGCGCTCAGTGATTGGACAGTGTGACGTCAGCGGTAGAACATTCGATAGCCGAAGTGAAGAAGATGCCGTCTCGCCATATTGGTCTCTTTTCTTCTGGTCCTGGCATTCGTTGGAGGCAGTCACATTTTCTCTTTGTTCTGGCTTGGTCGCGAGCGGTGGCGCATCTTTGGCTCGTGTGTGTTTGTGCGGGAAGAGAGTGAACAAGACGTGTCGGGGCTGTGGAGTTTTTGCAATGTTGGAGGAGGTGGTGTCGTTGGACTGTTGTGCCTTTCGGGGGAGCTGGGGCCGCATTGCGCTTGGCGGTGGAAGCGACAAAGGGCTGGTTGAGTGCCTGCTCACGCCTGGGAATTTTCTGACGAGAAGTTTCGGCGCCATTATCGGGGCGCGTCCCGTGCAAGTGGCTACACCGCACTTTGGGCCAGAGCGGAGTGTCAACCCTACAGGAAGGGAAGTTCTTTTTTATTTATCTTTTCCCCCTTGTCTGTATATGAGTCTGAGTGGAGACGTCTCAAGTTAGGAAATAGTTTTACCTCACATTCATTTTATTTGGTTTACAATTATTTTTAATAAATTCATTATTTGTTGCATTTTCAATGGTGTCTGTGGGGCTTTGATTAACCTCGTGTCGGCCGTCCGATCAGGTAAGGCTTTGGGGTTTCCCACGCATGTGAAAAGATAATCCCGCCAAGGTTCGAAGTGTGCCTCGGAGTTAAAGCTCGTTTCAGCTATTCGTCTGAGGCCAGTCGTTATCGGCCACGGACAGGACAATACGTTTATATGGAAGAATCTTGGATTTCTTAAAATTTTCTGATTTCACTCCAGATTTCGGCACTTATTTATTCCTCAAGATTTGATCCTCAAAACCAAACACAGATTTTGATTATATACTTTAATTAATCCATGAGAGTAGATCATGTTACCAAGGGAATGGATGTTTCAACAGGCCAAAACAAAATGGTGGCTAACACCCCTGTGAGGGGATGTTGAGCTGACCAAGGATAAAGCCTTTCATGAAGGTATTTTTTTATTTTTTTTTGCATAGAAGATCGAGGCTCGTGAAAGAGGTAGCATTACTCCTCAGTCACATTTGCTCTACGGCTAGGATACGGCGGCCGTACGCCCCCTAAATTGACAGAAACGTGCGGCGTCCGCAGAGTTTCTGAGGTGGCTTCATGGTGGCCCTAGGGCGTATGGCTATCTTTTACAGGCCGTAGGGGTCGCCGTGGAATTATAGCGTGGAGTTATAACTTTTTTCATTTCTAGGTTGGCCGTAGCAATTCGACAAGCCGTAGCCATGACAACTGTAAGTGCTGTTATACATATGAAAAAGAACTGGTATATATACCCACTCGTTACCGTCCGTCTGGCCGCACGTTCGCCTTAGGGCCCCCCTGCGGTCGCCTTGCGGGCACCTTGGGGCTAGCTTGCGTCTGCCTTGAAAATTATATGGCCGCCGCAGGGACGCCCTAAGGTCACCGTGCGACATCAAATCAAAGACCGTACGGCACCCCCACGTTTTCGGTCTCCACAATTTCTAAATACCCCGTGCGGCTACCCGAAAAATAAAAACATATGTGACTGCTACATTGTGTGACCGTGGAAATACTGCGGCCGCCCTATAATTGCTAGTGGCCATAGATTTCCTAGACCCTACGGCCGCCGAGCCAAATGTGACTGAAGCATTAATCATACAAAAAGCCAAACCGACACATAAAACACAAAAATAAGGGGAGCGGTAAACAAGATGGGGAGAGAGGGGGAAGGACACAAACACAACATTTGAGAGCAGGGATATCGAGAGAACTGTGGGAAGGAGAGGGCTTGGGGGGAGGTGGGAGAGGTATAAAACATATGGACACTGCAAGGACTTCCAGGAAAGAAGTTGGAATTTCAAAAAGGTTGGGAGAGCCTCTACCAACCTATTTCCTGGAAGTCCTTGGTGTACTGTGTTTATACTTCTCCCCCCCCCCCCCCTTCCCACGCCGCCTTCCCCCAATCCCTCTCCCTCCCACACATTCCCGATGTCCCTGCTCTCAAATGTTGTGTTTATGTGCTTCCCCTTCTCTCCCCATCTTGTCTACCGCTCCCCTTTTTATATACTTTGTTTGTTTGTCTCTTTGATTTATTTTTGTGATAAATGTTAGCTCTTTCACGAGCCTCGATTCTGTATATAAAAAAAAAGAAAAAAAAAGTGTATCTGGGGTGAATTAGCGGGGGAAGAAAAGATCACGGTTTTGGATGGGGGAAGATAAGAGATGGTGGTGAACAGCTGTTTTAAAGACCGGGAGGGAGGAGTGGGATTCAAGGGAGGGGGAAGTTTGTTCCAGAGGCGGGAGAAAAGAGGAATGAAGGAGTGAAGGTGAGCAGAGAGCCTAGATTTTGGCAGTTTAACCATAAGAGGGTTGCTGGCAGATCTTGTGCGACCTGTAGGAATATTTGGGGGACGGAGGCCAGAGAGAGCTGGAGGAGCAAGGCCGGAGATGAGTCGGTAGAAGACAGAAAGACCACCAACCTTCCTGCGGTGAGTGAGTGAAAGGCCCTCGGAGTTAGCTTCATCGCAGGAGATTCCAATGATTCTGAAAGCTTTGGTTTCAACAGCATAAAGCCGAGCTAGGTGTGAGGGAGGAGCACCGGCCCAGAGGGGGTAACAGTATTCCATTGAGCTGCGGATGAAAGCCTTGTATGTGGTGAGGAGCTCAGGTGTGCCAAGGAAGGACTTTGCACGACAGAGGATGCTCAGTCGGTGACTGGCTTTGGCGGCCAGCTTGAAAGTGTGGTTTTCCCAAGAAAGATCATGGCAGATAGTGAGACCCAAAAGCTTGAGCGACAGAACTTCTTGGAGAGGATTGTTGAGAAAGCAGATGGGAAGGTTTTCCAGTCGGTCTTTTTGGAGAGACATCGTAAGAGTGTGAGATTTGTCAGGATTGAAAGGCATGTTCCTCCTGTTTGACCAGTCTGTGATTTTGTGCAGGTCTGCAGAGAGTGAGGAGGCTGCAGACTGCCGATCTGAGGGATGAGGAATGGAGTGGCAGAGAGTGGAATCATTAGCAAAGAGATAGAGAGGATTGTCCAGAGAGTCGGAGAGATCATTGATGAAGACCAGAAATAGCACAGGGCCCAGAACACTACCTTGGGGAACTCCAGCCAGGACAGGAAGGGGAGATGAGAGAAATCCATTCAGGGTCACACGTTGACTTTGACCAGAGAGGAAGTCCGCAAGCCATGCGTGGGGATTTCCATGGATACCATAGGAGGAGAGTTTGGTGAGCCTAGCGGGGTGCCAGACCGTATCGAAGGCATGTGATATATCAAGGGAGACAGCTCTGATTTCCTGTTTGGCATTGAGGACTTCCATCCATTCTTGAGACAGCAAAGCAACATGTCCAGAGTAGAATGACCTGGTCTGATTCCAAATTGATGATCGGAGATCAAGCCATTGGAGAAGAGGAAGGATTTCATATCCGAAGCAATGATGGATTCCATAACTTTACTGATAATTGGGAGCAGGCTGATTGATCTGTAGTTGCTAGGATCTGTTTTTGCACCTTTTTGTGTAAAGCGGTAATGTTTGCTGATTTCCAAGATTCTGGCAGATGACCTTGAGCAAAAGAGAGGGTGAAAAGAACAGAGAGAGGGTGAGATAGAGTGGCAGAGCAGGATTTTAGGACCAATGGGCTGATGCCGTCTGGTCCAGTTGAAGAATCAGAGTCGAGGTTTGACAAAAACTTCTCCACCTTGTCAGGAGAGAAGGACACAGAGTCCAGGAGCAGGTGGGTTCGACTGGGTAAGGTCGGAATAGAGAGAGATGGGTTTGGGCCACAAGATTTTGAGGCAAACACAGAGTTGAGGCATTTAGCTTTGTCACGTGCGGTGTCAACTGTGTAGCCATTTGAGGTAAGGGAGGGGATGGAGGGGAAACAAACACCAGAAACGGATTTGACCAGATGCCACCAGGATTTGGAGGAATGAGACCGGTTTGAGGGTTCATTCTTGAGTGTGGAGACATAGTGCTTCCTGGCACTCCTGAGGGTATAGACACACTTGTTCTGAGCTTGGTGGAAGGAACTGAGATTGCCTTCAGTTGGATTTGCCTTCCAAGAGGCAAAGTCAAGTTGTTTCAGGGCAACTGCCACACCACAAGATTCAGTGTACCATGGACGGGAGGATGGGTAAGACAACTGAAGACGAGATGGGATAAATCTGTGCATGAGAGAGAGCAATTTACTTTGGAAGAATTCCCAGGAAGAATTGATGTCAGAGGCAGTCGAGATGGGAGACCAGTCCAGATGATTGATGGCTGCTTGCAGACCGTGCCAGTCAGCCTGAGTGAAAAAGCCGTATGCCGTTATTTCTCTTCAACATGGGTGTTTATATTTATCCAACCTCCCAATTTTCATTCAAGCACTCCTTTGGCGTTCTTTTGATATGCATGCAATGTTTTGGGCCACCAGGTTTCATGGTTTTGGAGTTATGGAGGAGACACACACACTGACATACATTGCCTTTTATTCGTATAGATAGTTTTCATCTGGAGACTTGACAAACCAGGAATGACATTTTCAACGGCATTATCCGCAGGCTGTTGGTAGAGTAGAGAGCTGCATTGATCGCCATTTTATTCGAACCACATGTCTGCCAGGTCCCTGTCGACACATGTTCTCATCATATGCTCAGCCTGTTGGTGTCTCCCAATCGGTAATATCTGTGCTATTAAATGGGTTTGTTGAGAATTTCTGCTGGAGACGAGAAACGGGAGTCAAGAAGCATTCCCACGGGATCTATAAACTGTGTGGCTGGATGTGTCGTGTTTGTGTTCAAACACAGCGGGCTGCAATAAACACCACAGAAAGAAAACACTTGACCACCTAATTGTCCACTAATGTCCTTTTGTAACCCAGGTAGCCAATGACGCCAGACCAACTCTGGCAATGTAATCTATCAGCTGTAGAGAGTTAGTTGGATTCTGTCCAGCAGCATTGGCTACCTGGGAATTCGTGTAAAATAACATTGATGTGTCTCATGTATTTATCCTGGATGCAATTTGTATTCAAGCTCCACCATGGGCCATAGATCACTGTTAAGAAAGATAATTAGCTATCCACCTCTTGTTACTGTATTCTGCGCTATCCTAATTGAACTTTGAGCATGCCGATAGGCCGCAAACAAATAATGTCATTTCCTGAACTAATATTCATCCTGACTAGGCCTTCTTCAAGTTATTCTGATCCTACCAACACCTTTTAAGGACAATAAACCCCTCTCCCCCTTCCCCTTCCCCAGAAAATAAGCCCCGAAGGTGGACGAGGTTATGTTTTCACCCCCTGTGTGCCTGTTTGTCTGTCTGTTTGTCTGTGAGCAGGACATCGCAAAGAATTGTGGACTAATTCAGACGAACCTTGGTGGACAGGTTGGGGGAGTAACAAGCAAGAATTGATTCGACATTGGTGAATTTCCGGTTTTTTGTATACTGAATCGAGGCTCGTGAAAGAGCTAACATTTATTTCACAAACAAATCAACCAGACAAACAAAACACACAAAAAGAGGGAGTGGAAGACAAGATGGGGAGAGAAGGGGAAGCACACAACCACAACATTTGAGAGCAGGGAGAAGTGTGGGAGGGAGAGGGCTTGGGGGGAGGAGGCGTGGGAAGGGTGGGGTGGGGGGAGAGAGGCATAAAACATTTTTCCGGATCTGATACATTTTTTAAAGTAATTCTTCACCAGTGAGCGATAGGATTAAAAGCGACATGTAGCACAACAACTCAAAACGTTATGGACGAGTTAGGACAAAACTTGGTGGGCAGGTTGAGTGTGTGACAAGGACGAACTTGTTCAATTTCAATGAAGATCCGGATACGAGAGGTTTTTTGGTATTAATCCCAAGTGAATCTTCAACATTGAGGATAGAGTCCAAAACCTTAGATCCAAAAAATCTCAAAAAACAGCTCAAAATGTTGCGGACGGATTCGGACAAAACTTGGTGGACCAGTTGGGTAGGTGCTAAGAACAAGCCGATTAGATCTTGGTTCAAGTCCGAATCCAGATCCAGCCTATCAGTGGGATAGAAACCATAAACTGTTCAGCCAGGCGTAGGTGTGTGGTCCACCGAGTGCAGTTCTTGTTGCCCTCGCCAGAGGAGATGGTACTGCATTTGAGTCCGTTTGTCTGTTTGTTTGTTTGTCCGCACAGAATAAATATGATTTTCTCTGCAACCATTGGTCCGATTGACATGAAATTTTCACCATAGGTGCAACTCCACCTGTAGAAATTTTTAATGATAATTATGACGTCATAGGTTACGTGGTTCGGCCGCCATCTTGGAAAAATCGAAAAACTTTGCACCTCTGTATCTCCGAAAGCGCCGAATAGAAAAAAATTGAGACTTGGCTCATTGTAAGGAACTCTCCATGGGGAATAAAATTTGTTAATGATGATGTCATAGGTGCCTCCATTATGACGTCATAATTCGACAAGTACAAAACTTCATCCAATCAAGATGAAATTTCTTGAGCATAATCTAGGAATAAATTAGTTTAGAAAAAAAAAATGATGACGTCTTAGGTCACGTGGTTCGGCCGCCATATTTGTTTTAACACAAAAGCCTTAAAAACCACTGAAAATACATCCTGGCAAGGGTTTGCAATCTCTGATTGCTCTTTTTCTTGTTTGTCTCTTTGTCTCTTTGTTCGTCTGTTTGTTTGTTTGTCCGCACAGAATAAATATGATTTTCTCTGCAACCGTTGGTCCGATTGACAAGAAATTTGTAGAATATTTTAATGATAATTATGACGTCATATGTCATGTGGTTTGGCCACCATCTTGGAAAAACCGAAAAACTTTGTACCTCTATATCTCCAAAAGTGCTCAATAGAAAAAAAATTGATACATGGCTCATTGTAAAGAACTCTCCCTGGGGGAATTAAGATATGTCAATGATGATGTCATAGGTGCCTCCATTATGACGTCATAATTCGACAAATACAAAACTTCATCCTATCAAGATGAATTTTTTGGGCGTCATGTAGGCATAAATTGATGAGGAAAAAAAAAAATGATGACGTCATGGGTCACGTAGTTTGGCCGCCATCTTGGAAAAACCGGAAAACATCTGCACCTCTATATCTCCGAAAGCGCTGAATAGAAATAATTGAGACATGGCTCATTGTAAAGAACTCTCCATGGGGGAATTAAGATATGTCAATGATGATGTCATCGGTGCCTCCATTATGACGTCATAATTCGACATGTACAAAACTTCATCCTATCAAGATGAAATTTATTGAGCATAATCTAGGAATAAATTAGTGGAAGAAAAAAATAATGATGACGTCATCGGTCACGTGGTTCGGCCGCCATATGTGTTTTAAAACAAAAGCCTTAAAAACCACTGAAAATACATTCTGGCGAGGGTTTGCAATATCTGATTGCTCTTTCTTGTTTATTATGGGATGCACAGGACTCAACACACTCACATGATATTCCAGTCGACAATCTCAAACATGAACTATAATCACAGGTGGTTGTTGGTGTGGTTGTTCTTGTTGTCGTTGGTGTTGTTCCATATTATCGATGCCATGCTTTTCCTCGTTTGGAGGATTGCGATGAGCTATCGTACTTTTTTTGAAGTCACCGATAATAATATAATCGACTCAATATTATGTGCTGTTTGAAGAAAATGGGGCTTGATGACCTTGACAGGAAAGATGGAGAAAGATCCCACTGCCCACTCGGTATTGGTCACGTTTGAAAGAAAAATGTTCAGTATGCTAAGCAAAAAACAACAACATCTTTACCTAGGGAGAACATTTGCCCGCACCTTTCCTGCCAGGAGCATCTTTCCCACCTTGCCATCACCCCCAGGCTCCTGGCCTGTCTCATGTATTATACATCATCAAAGCTCCATCAAAGCATGTTTCTTCCTTATTATCATCAATAGTTCAGTATATTTTTCACATCCTTATATCCACATTACACCTGATTTACAGATGATGCCAGTTAACCCAATTGACCATTCCACAAGGATAACGGGCAATTGGATTTACTTTCGGAAAAGGGATTTTAATGAAAATCGTTAACTGCAAAGAAGGAAGTTGCAGTGTAGAAATCACTAGGTTGGAGTAATTGCAGGTTGTGTTTTTCTTCCAGCTAAGAAAAAAGTAGATGGATAAATTGTCTCTATAAGCTGTAGGCCTCTAGCCAATTTCAGGCCTAATCGTCAATCGGCAGCAGGCCATGATTTTGACTGCGTTGCAGTAAGATTGATGGAGATTTTGATCAAAGTCTGCACTTTTTAACAGAGATGCATGTCTGACTCGTATATCATGCTTGGAATGTTGTGAATTCTTGGCTCACAACCGCATTGCGTGGCTTCAACCACCACTCAATCTTTTAATCCTAAAAGTGCCAGATAAATGCCTGCAGATATATCTCATTTGGTTGGGCAGGAGCCTCCTATCTCGCTAAATGTCATGGATTGACTCTTGCTGTATACACACACACACACACACACACACACACACACACACACACACACACACACACACACACACACCCTTTTGTAGCTGTCTTTAACTCAAGACAAATCAACATTTCCAACTTCAAAGCAATTGCAGTCTGCATCGCCCAACCGAAAAATTGACAAGTTTGTTAAAGATGGAAATGTAAGTAATCCAAAACCATTATCGTTCAAGTCCAACATTTTGAACAGGAAAGCACATGTTGGAACGATCACACGCGCACTTGATCAACTATCGATGATTTGATCACCGGCCCTTTATCATCCAATGCCGTCCGCAATGGGTTTTCACCATTCCATGTGGCACAGGCCAATTCAAGTGAATACCTTGTTAAATAGCATCTACCATATAAAACACGTGCAAATTTCTTTAATTCGTGCAAACTTCTGTGTAATTAGTCGTTTTTCTGTTCGTACCGAGTGCAAGGCCTGGTCCCACGAGGCTTCCATCCCCCCCCCCCCACCCCTCTTCAAAATTCCGCCCTCACCACTCCCCTTCAAAACTGCTTCCTCACCCCTTCCCTTCAAAACTCCACCCCCCACCCCCCAACCCTCCCTTCAAATATCCCCGCGACCATGTTTCTCAAATTCTTCCCTCTCCCCCCCCCCCCCCCTCCTCCTCAAAGCTGACTCTGCCCCAATTCCTCTCCCTTCCGTCTCATACCGCCACCTCCTCCAACCTTCGACTTTGCTCTTCCCCCCCCCCCCCCCCTCAAACAACACCTCACTGTGCCTCATCCCATCACCATTCAACCTTCTGTCCTCCTCCTCCTTCCCTTTCTCCTAGCTCTTCTGCAATCTCTGACACACTATCAAAAGCTCTCCCTACCTCGTCCTCTCACCCCTAATCTCACCCGACCCTTCCCCTGTCCTGTAACCGATGCTCCCCTCCCTCTTCCTTAACGGTATGGACCTCAAACATCCGGGGCATTCACTCAAACCTCATTGATCTCTCCATACAGGTTGCTTCAGACAAACCAGACTTAATCTGCTTAACAGAAATTTTCCTCCTTCAAAATGTCTCTGATTCCTTAATATCTCTTCCTGGTTACTCCCTCCGATGGTATGATAGACCTGAGTCTCATCCTGGTGGTGGGGTTGCTATCTTTATCAAAAACTCTCTTCCTCACTCTCCTTGCACTGCCCTATCTCCAACCACCCCCAGGAATACCTCTGGCTACGGCTTCCTCTCCACTCCCACCTTTTGTTCATATGTGTGTTGTACCGTCCACCAAACAGTGATGACTCCATCTACATCTCGCTGTCTGATAATATGGACCAACTTCTATCCACTCATCCCAACTCTCTCTTCCTCATATGTGGTGATTTCAATTGTCATCATGCCAGTTGGCTGGGTGTGGGTACCTCTCTTACCAGTGTGGAAGTGTAACTCAGTGTAACTTATTGATTGGCACTGGTAACTTATTGATTAAGACTGGTAACGAAGCAGATACATTTTACCTGCAACCTCTGTGAAAGACGAGTTCGTAAATGAGTGTCAGGAATGTGCCCGAACATGGTAATCTCTTGTCCACCTGGTCACAGCCCCAGGCTGGAGCACCCCCCTATTGTTTGGTAAATGGAACTCGCAGCAGGAGGGGAGCAAGTTGGTGCCGGTAAGGCGAGCGGGATGACGGAGCAACCTTTCAGCGGAGAAAAGATTAACTCAAGCGTGCCGATATAAACCAGAACAGACTTTGATTCAGGAGCATTTGCCACGATAACCCCTGCCCGACGGAACGAACGAGCTCTCATCATCAGAACCTCTGCCCGACGGGAATGGCGGAGGAACATCGGCCGAACGAGAAGGACCATGCGAATAGAGTTAACCTGGTCCGTTTGAGTTAAACGGTAGTTATTTGGTATTGGAATGAAAGTGAACAACCAGTTAATAATAAAGTCATGACCTTTTGTAAAACCTGAAAAAAAAAATTAAAAAAAAAATAGAAATATAATTTGATTATGAAAATTATCACTTTTGTCAAGGGAGATGGAGAATAAAGATTTGATTTGCTGAGTTATGAGCAGCTATTCATTAATAGTAAAAATTGGGAGTAATCTTGGGAGTCCATTGTGATCGAATTTATATGAGAATCAAAGCTATTTATGGATATGAGCTTCATAAAAATGTGGGAGTACAAAATTAGCCAAATTTTGGAGAGGTCTTACACTGACTTCCCAGAGTACTCTGCTCATAGATTTTTATATATATAAACTTGAATTTTATCAGCATATAAATTGTGCTGTATGTATGGATGTGTTTTAGGCATAGATGATATGGGAAAATAGTAAAGAAAATTTTGCTGGTTTGAACTATTGTGGGTTTTCAGTTCTGGAGTTCAAACAAAGTCACTGGTTAACAGATGAGAAAGGATAGTAAATAAATTATTCGATGCTGGGCAAATTAAGTACGATATTACTAAGACTTATGAGAGCTATTGTTCTTCCTTACAGCAGTGGAAAATTATTGGAAAAAATTAGATCCAACATAATGAATCTATAAAAGAATGTGATAGGGATAATATCCTCAATTTGTACTAATTATTTGATTGTGGGTAAAGGAATTAATTTATCGTAGTGGATTGTTAACAGCAGCCTGAAAATGTCCTGAGAGTGTGCATCCATGTAATCAGAAATCCCAGATTTGTTTTTACAAACAACATTTTGGTAGAGGTCTTGTGTGGACGAGCACTTCCTTGGTAGATAAAAAACGGTACTGCATGCTGGCAGCCACTTTTGCGGCCAGTTAGGCCAAACAAATTGAGAGGAAATTGTAGTTAAATACGTAAGATACACATGGCTATTTGTAAAAAAGGAAATTTGTTGAGATGGGAAATATTTTTCGAAGGTTTATTAAAGTGTTATAATATGACATGTGGCAAGGCAAACTATTGGATGGAAAAATTAGATCTGGTTATAGAATAAATTTATTGACCCCTTGAAGTTAATTCCTCGAATCATTGTTTCACTGGCATTTTTGTTCACATTGGAAATAGTTGGTAGAGCTTTGGTTAAAACCTTTGGTTGCGGTATCTTGGAACGAATTGATAAACCATAGGAGATTGATAAGAATAGAAACAAATATGGACCCAAAATATAAAGTTGGATTCATGCCTCTCATTGCAAGCAAGCACATGGGGCTAAGATGGACGATCCCACAGAAAATGAGGCTGCACCTAGCAGCCCAGCAGAACATTCAGTGGCAGATAAATGATAGTCGTGATTTACAGTCATTTGAATTACATTTTAACACCCCTTGCATTGATAAACATTACATTTTCAACATGTGATATTCCTACTTGGGATAGTGACATTTATTTGCCTACATGACATACAATTACCTGCTGATATTAATACAACATGAGTGAAAAAATGTATCACAACTACACTCATGATCAGGGGATTGAGTTCAACCCCGGGAGATAGGGGGATAAGGGTAAGACAAATAATCTGATTTATGTTACATATTAAGGGATTTTCTTTATTTACCTTTTAGGAAGCTTGTTAGTTTGGTATATAATGTTGAATGTCATCGACATATAATTATGTCATAGGTATGAATATATACAAGGAGTAGCAAACTTGTTTGTTGGTTTAGTAGTTATATTGGCAATTGTTTTAGTGGTGGCTTGCTTGAAAGCCTTAGTGACGGTGTGTTTGAATAAGGTAACCAACAATACGATGATAACGCATGAAGTGACAAATGAGGAAAGAAATGTGGAACCAGAAAAGGAAGACTTTTATGGCGACATAAATACTGAGATTAAAAGATTAAATCAAGTGATGTTGCAAATGAATACAGTAGAATTAAGATAATGGCATAACGACAATGTTATGAGTTGTGTCAATTACAATATCAGTGAACTCATATCACCACGAGTGACACACTGTTAGGGAAAAAAAAGAGGGAAAAGAAAAAGTGGAGAGGAATTATGGTAATAATACATTATGCTTAATTTGTTGGTTTGGGAAAATTGTTGTTGGGAATTAGGTATTCCCGTTTGTGATTGTAATCATATACAATTTATTTTCTTAGAGTAGTGCTAAAATACCTGCATGAGTTAATTTTTGAGCTATATTAACCTGAAAGCAATTGTGGATGCTATTCTTAGTTTAGTAATAAAATACATACCTGATTGAATATTATTTGTGTGACGCATATAAATGAATATAACTTTTTGTGTTAAGGAAAAACAACAAATTGTTGAATGTGAAACTGTCGGAAGATATACATGATTATGCTGATTTCATGGTAAGATGTACCCTATCTGATTCAGTGTGTGTGGAAAGCAGATTCAGATGTGACTGAGCATAAGGATAAGACGAGATCACATTTTGAAGGGAGTGCTAACGGAATTGGGAAGAAGTTCGAGAAAGAAAATTTGTGGCTAAAAAATGAAGTTAATCGTGGCATACACCCTCTTTCTCAAAGAATGATGAAGACATTCTCCCGTGTAACTTGGAGATGAATGCTTACCTTCACCAAGGAAATTTATGTGACCATTTGCCTGGATCACACTGCAACATATGAAAGAAAGGCGATCACTTACTCTTGTTCGAAGGCTTCGAACATTCACCACATCAGAAGTTGCAGGACAGCGACATTTTACCTGCAACCTCTGTGAAATGCGGGGACATATGTTATTACTTCACCAACGTCCGGGGAACCAGCATGGAGCTGCAAAAAAAAAACGGCTGTGCCCTTGTCACAACAGCTGTGCACGATTCTGCTGGTTGCTCCTGGTAAGGACCATGAATGACCTGAACACCATGGTCCCAACATCATTGTGGATGCATCCGGCATCCCTGTTCCACATCTTGCTGGCCAATCAACGTCACACCAATACTTGCTGCACACTCACAATGAGGGAGGAGGCAAGTCGACTACAACTGGGTGAAGGCCTTGTTCAGGAATTACTATGGTTTACAGCAAAAAGTGGCAAGAATGCTACAAGGAGAGCAGGGTCAGTCTATGACTCCGCAATGTTACCACAACAGCGAAATCCTACACGAAGTAGTGCAGGAGCTATGAAGACATTAGGAGAAAATGTTTCATACCTGGATTCAAACACAAGTGATCAGCCCTTCCTTTCAAACAAAGTCAACATTTGTGTGGAGGCAAACGTTTTTGCCAGATGGTGCAGATGCTTTACAAAACTTGAAAATGAAGTGAAATTGTTGTATCTTGGTGATGGTGAAGTGTTGTTTTGAAAATATATTTGTGATGCAAATGCAATAGATTGAACAATATGGAAGGAGTCAATGACCAACGAAATGTTTTGTGATTCTTGCAGGATGACGGTGTATGCCTAAGGGAATTTGATTACCAAAGTTATGATTATTTACTTATACTTGTAATGATGTTTACTTGCAGTGATTGATTATTTACTTATACTTGTAATGATGTTTACTTGTAGTGATTGATTGTTTACTTATATTGATGTTTAGATTAATGGTTAATATAAACAAAAACAAAAAGATGAGGGAATTGTGGAAGTGTAACTCAGTGTAACTTATTGATTGGCACTGGTAACTTATTGATTAAGACTGGTAACGAAGCAGATACATTTTACCTGCAACCTCTGTGAAAGACGAGTTCGTAAATGAGTGTCAGGAATGTGCCCGAACATGGTAATCTCTTGTCCACCTGGTCACAGCCCCAGGCTGGAGCACCCCCCTATTGTTTGGTAAATGGAACTCGCAGCAGGAGGGGAGCAAGTTGGTGCCGGTAAGGCGAGCGGGATGACGGAGCAACCTTTCAGCGGAGAAAAGATTAACTCAAGCGTGCCGATATAAACCAGAACAGACTTTGATTCAGGAGCATTTGCCACGATAACCCCTGCCCGACGGAGCGAACGAGCTCTCATCATCAGAACCTCTGCCCGACGGGAATTGCGGAGGAACATCGGCCGAACGAGAAGGACCATGCGAATAGAGTTAACCTGGTCCGTTTGAGTTAAACGGTAGTTATTTGGTATTGGAATGAAAGTGAACAACCAGTTAATAATAAAGTCATGACCTTTTGTAAAACCTGTTTCCGACCATTGGTGTCTTGAGTCTCACCCCTCACTTCCGCGACACCAGCCTTGGCTCCTCAGCAAAGGACTTCTGCGACTCACTGGGACTGACACAATCTGTCAATTTCCCAACCCGGATCTCAGTCAACAGAGCATCTTCTCTTCTAGACTTGGTTATGACTAACTTCCCTGCAAATGTCTGCTGCTCTTCTTCTGCTCCAATCGGCTCATCTGATCATGTGCTTGTTAAAGTGGACATGTTTCTGACTATTCTCAGAGAGCCTCCTCAGCGTCGACGAGTCTGGCATTTCACTCAGGCCAACTGGCACGGTCTTCAAGCAGCCATCAATCATATGGTCTGGTCTCCCATCTCTACCACCTCTGATATCAACTCTTCCTGGGAATTCTTCCAAAGAAAACTACTCTCTCTCATGCACAGATTTATCCCATCTCGTCTTCAGTTGTCATACCCTTCCTCCCGTCCATGGTACACTTAATCTTGTGATGAGGCAGTTGCCCTGAAACAACTTGCCTTCACCTCTTGGAAGGCAAATCCAATGAAGGCAATCTCCATTCCTTTCACAAAGCTCAGAACAAGTGTGTGTCTACCCTCAGGAGATCCAGGAAGCACTATCTCTCTAATCTCAAAACTGAACTCTCAAACCTGTCTCCTTCCTCCAAATCCTGGTGGCATCTTGTCAAATCTGTTTCTGGTGTTTGTTCCCTCTCCATCCCCTCCCTTACCTCAAATGACTACACAGTTGACACAGCACATAACAAAGCCGAATGTCTCAACTCTGTGTTTGCATCAAAATCTTGTGTCCCGAACCCATCTCTCTCTGTACCCACCGTACCCAGTCGAACCCAGCTGCTCCTGGACTCTGTGTCCTTCTCTCCTGACAAGGTGGAGAAGTTTCTGTCAAACCTCGACTCTGATTCTGCAACTGGACCAGACGGCATCAGCCCACGGGTCCTAAAATCCTGCTCTGCTGCTCTATCTCACCCTCTCTCTGTTCTCTTCACCCTCTCTTTTGCTCAAGGTCATCTGCCAGCATCCTGGAAATCAGAAAACATTACCGCTTAACACAAAAAGGTGCAAAAACAGATCCTTGCAATTACAGACAAATCAGCCTGCTCCCAATAATCAGCATGGTCATGGAATCCATCGTCGCTTCTGACATCAAATCCTTCCTCTTCTCCAATGGATTGATCTCAGATCATCAATTTGGAATCAGACCAGGTCATTCTATTCTGGACATGTTGCTTCTGCTGTCTCAACAATGGATGGATGTCCTCAATGCCAAACAGGAAATCAGAGCTGTCTCTCTTGACATATCACGTGCCTTCGATACGGTCTGAGACCCCACCCTGCTCACCAAACTCTCCTCCTATGGCATCCTTGGAAACCTCCACGGATGGCTTGCAGACTTCCTTTCTGGTCACAGTCAATGTGTGGCCCTGAATGGATTTCTCTCATCTCCCCTTCCTGTTCAGGCTAGAGTTCCTCAAGGCAGTGTTCTGGGCCCTGTGCTTTTTCTGGTCTTCTTCAATGAGATCTCCGAATCTCTGGAAAATCCTCTCTATCCCTTTGCTGATGACTCCACTCTCTGCCGCTCCATTCCTCATCCCTCAGATCGGCAGTCTGTAGCCTCCTCAGTCTCTGCAGACCTGGACAAAATCACAAATTGGTCAAACAAGTGGAACATGCCTTTCAATCTTGACAAATCTCACACTCTCATTTTGTCTCACCAAAAAGACCATTTTGACACCCCCTCCATCTACTTTCCGAACAATCCTCTTGAAGAAGTTCTGTCACTCAAGCTTTTAGGTCTCACTATCTGCCATGAACTTTCCTTGTAAAACCACATTTCCAAGCTGGCCTCAAAAGCCAGGTGCCGACTGGGCATCCTCCATCGTGCAAAGTCCTTTCTGGGCACTAATGAGCTCCTCACCACATACAAGGCTTTCATCCGCAGCTCAATGGATTACTGCTCTACCCTCTGGGCTGGTGCTTCTGCCTCACACCTAGCTCGGCTTCACGCGGTTGAAACCAAAGCATTCAGGATCATTGGAATCTCCCGCGATGAAGCTGATTCTGAGGGCCTTTCACTCTCTCACCGCAGGCAGGTTGGTGGTCTTTCTGTCTTCTATCCACTCCTCTCTGGCCTAGCTCCCACTGCTCTGTCTGTGCTCTGTCCCCCAAATATTCCTGCAGGATGCACAAGATCTGCCAGCAACCCTCTTCTGGTTAAAATACCAAAATTAAGACTCTTTTCTCACCTTCACTCTTTCATTCCTCTTATCTCCCGCCTCAAGAACAAACTCCCTCACTCTCTTCAATCCATCTCTTCCCTCCAGGTCTTTAAGACAGCTGGTCACCACCATCTCTTATCTTCCCCCATCCAAAACCTTGATCTTTTCTACCCCCGTTAAAACACCCCAAATCCACCTCTTTAAATCCCCAACTTCTTTCCTGAAATTAATGGTGGTGTTCATTTGCTTTATACCGTGTACCCCTCCCGGCCCCCCGCAGCCCTTCCCCTTCCACAGATCTACCGACGTCCCTGTTTCTCTACTGTTGTTGTGCTTGTGTGCTTCCCTATCTCTCCCCCTCTTGTCTCCCGCTCCCTTCATTGTATGTTTTATGTGTCTGTGCATGTTTTGATGTTCAATGTGTTAGCTCTTTTCACGAGCCTCGATTCTGTGTACAAAAAAACCCCACAAAAACCCACAATATCGGTTTGTGTGTTTGTACAGATGTCTGTCCCCCTTCCATAAGGGGAGGTTTTAAAAGGCAATCGTTTAACACGAATATGTTCACTATGGTCAATTTTCAGGATAAAACAAACTCGAACTAGAACGCCACTCAGTAGAGCGCATACTCCCGCCGTGGGTCAAGTTGGAATAGTACAATTTCACAAAAGTTTGAGGGAGAAGTTCAGTGACAACACAAGACAAGACAACACAAGACAGACACTGCACAGATATATATTTAGAATGTATAGAAGATAATGTTAAAAAAAACAAGGCAATTTCCCTTGCATTTTCGGATTCAGCGTTCAATTCTATATAAGTGAGTGTATTTTGAGGCAAGTGTGACTTCAAATAAAATTGTAAGCCAGGAAACGTTAATTTCATTCCTTAGGGATACAACATGTAAAATTGGCCCAAACGTCAAAACAAAACTCGCTCATTTTAAGTCGTACAAGCTAATGCGACCACTCATTCTTCTGGGAAGAATCCCGTGCACATGCTTGTCACAGTTATAACTCACCTAAGTCTTTATAAGTTCATCAAATACTGACACCGCGATTGACATTCGCTGAGGTAAATGTTGATATCTCTTATGAGTTTAAAAAAAAAACAGTTTTAAAGCATTATATACGTATCAAACGATACATTTTATGAAACGGGGAAACCTAATACACACTTTGGTCGTTTTAAAATGACAGAATATGTCCTTATTAGAAAGAAAAAAAAAAAGAACCTTGTAGACGACGCTGCTAAAAAATCCACCGCTCTAACGCATAACCACGAGTTTAAACTACATTTACAACAAATATGAAAACTATTTTCATATCATAATGTTAAATATATAATATATAGAAGATAATGTTAAAAAGAAATGAGCCCTATCTTCCAATGGTAAACAATCCTTCAAAAAATTCCTGGATCCGGAATAATATCCTGAGCTTCACCAAAAACTAATCAATTCCTCCTTATCCCAAGGGCAATCATCCCACCAACTTTCATCCAAATCCATTCAGAACTTTTCCAGATATCTTGTTCACGAACACACGAACACACATAGGCACACACACACACACACACACACACACACACACACACACACACACACACACACACACACACACACACACACACACACACACACACACACACACACACACACACACACACAGACAGACACGATCGCATGCATTACTCCCCAGCGGCAATATGTACATTTTCCATAAAATAGTAATCATGTCTCTGTGGTGCTGTGCACACACGACTCGATTGCCAGAGAGGTAGGCCACAACGCGTGGACACAAACAAGAGTCTTTATTACAAGCTCGCATATCAGCACTGGGCGGGCTCGAGCTTAGAGCCCGCATATATGTCCCGAGGCCACGCCTTGCCCCCGGGCGTGGCCGATCGGCCGAAAGGCGGGGCATGCATTTCAGTTCCCCGCCTGGACGCTCGCGCCACCCACTGGTGCGTGGAATTATTACCCCTTGTGCCCGCCACACGCGCCCCTCCCCAGAATTCCCGCGCACCTGAAGGGTGAGCTTGCGGGGAAGCCGGATGACCCGGCCAAAACGCCCCCTGGCGATGCGTGCAGGGCTGGGGGGTAGCGGGACGGCGGGGCTGGGGGGTGCTGGGGGTCTGACCGCTGGGGGGCGGCCTCGACGCAGAGGCAGAGCTGCTTGCGGGGGGGGAGGGGTGGTCCAGATCGAGGTGGGCCGGCTTGAGGCGGTCCACGGAGATACGATCCGGGGCACCGCCGATGTCCACAGTGAAATGTTTGTCCCCGGTCTCCAGCACGCGGAAAGGCCCATCGTACAGGGGCCGCAGCGGTGCCTGGTGGGCGTCGTGTCGGATGAAAACGTACTCCGCCGTGCGAAGCTCCGGGGCGACGTTGGAGGGCGGGCATGGCCTCCTGCAGGGTGGAGCGATGTTGCGCCGCGGACCAAGGAGTCGTGGAGTCGGGGATAAACTCGCCTGGCACCCGCAACGGCTGTCCGAAGACCAGCTCCGCCGAGGACGCGCGCAGGTCGTCCTTGGGCGCCGTCCTGAGGCCCAGCAGGACCCAGTGGAGCCTGTCGGCCCAGCTGCCGTCGTGGAGGCTGGCCCGGAGTGCGGCCTTCATGGAGCGATGAAAGCGCTTGCACAGGCCATTGGCTTGGGGGTGGTAGGCCATGGTGCGGTGCAGTTTGACGCCGAGCCCTTGCGCCACCGCGCCTCAGAGCTCCGAGGTGAACTGGGGGCCACGATCGGACGAGATGTCCGAGGGGGCACCAAACCGGGCAACCCACGTGGTGATGAAAGCATGTGCGATGTCAGCCACAGTCGTCGCCGCCAAGGGCACGGCCTCCGGCCACCGGGTGGTGCGGTCCACCATACTGAGGAGGTGGGTGAACATCCGCGAGGGGGGCAGAGGTCCCACCAAGTCAACGTGGATGTGGTCGAACCGACGCTCGGGCACCGTAAACGGGGCCAATGGGGCCCGGGTGTGCCGGTGGACTTTGCGCGCTGGCATGTGAGACACGTCCTGGCCCAGTCGCGGACGTCCTTCCTGAGGCCATGCCAGACGAACTTCGCCACGACGAGCTTCTGGGAGGCCTTCATGCCCGGGTGGGGCAGGCCGTGGATGGCGTTGAAACCTGGGCACTAGCCAGCGGGCACGATGGGGCGAGGCCGGCCGAGGGAGACGTCGCACAGGAGGGCCGCGCCCGCAACGTCGAACGGCACCTCGGTGACGCGGAGGCCCGTGACGGCGGTCCGCAAGGCCTGGACGCCGGGGTCGGCGGTCTGGTCCTCCGCCATCCGGGCATAGTCGATCCCGAGGTGGACTGCGTGCGCGACGGACCGGGAAAGGCAATCCGCCACCGGGTTGTCTTTACCCGCGACGTGACGGATGTCCGTCGTGTACTCGGACACGGCAGAGAGGTGACGTTGCTGCCGGGCCGACCATGGCTCGGCGACCTTGGCCATCGTGAACACAAGGGGCTTGTGATCAACGAAAGCCGTGAACGGGCGGCCCTCAAGCAGATGGCGGAAGTGTCGGACCGCCCGGTGGAGCCCGAGAAGCTCGCGGTCGAAGGTGCTGTAGCGGCGTTCGTGCGGGCGAAGCTGCTGGCTAAAAAACGCCAGGGGCTGCCAAGCACCACGCACCCACTGCTCGTGCACCGCGCCCACTGCGTAGGCCGACGCGTCGGTGGTGAGGGCGATCGGTGCATCGGGCGCCGGGTGCGCCAGCATGGTGGTGTCGGCCAGGGCCAGCTTTGCGCCCGCAAACGCCGCGGCCATCGGCTCCGAACAGGCGATGTCACCTTTGCCCGGCTTGCCCCGGAGGGCCTCGTGCAGGGGGCGGAGGAGCTGGGCGACGTGGGGCACGAAGCGGTGGTAAAAATTTACCATGCCCAGGAACTGCTGGAGCCCCTTGATCGTGCAGGGGCGCGGGAAACTCCTGACCACCTCCACCTTGGCCGGTAAAGGGACGGCCCCGTGCCTGGTGATGCGGTGCCCCAAGAAGTCGATGGCGGCTACGCCGAAACGGCACTTTGCAGGGTTGATGATCAGGCCATGCTGGCCCAGGCGTTCGAAAAGCGTGCGGAGGTGGAGCAGGTGCTCCTCCCGGGACGCGCTCACAACTAGGATGTCGTCCAGGTAGACATAGATGAAAGGTAAGTCGCGCAAGACGCTGTCCATGAGCCGTTGGAATGCCTGGGCCGCATTCTTCAACCCGAAAGGCATCCGCAGGAACTCAAAGAGGCCGAAAGGGGTGATGACGGCCGTCTTTGGGACATCGTCCGGTTGTACGGGGACCTGGTGGTAGCCCCGGATGAGGTCCACCATGGAGAACATGGTTGTGTTTGCCAACCGGGCGGAAAAGTCCTGGATATGCACGACCGGGTAGCGGTCGGGGGTGGTGGCATCATTGAGCTGGCGGTAGTCACCGCACGGCCGCCATCCGCCGCCGGGCTTCGGCACAATGTGCAGAGGAGAGGCCCAAGCGCTGCTGGAGCGCCGTACGATACGCAGCCGTTCCAGCGTGGTGAACTCCGCTTTCGCCACGGCGAGCTTCGTGGGGTTGGGTCGGCGTGCCCGGGCGTACAGCGGCGGCCCGACCATGGGGATATGGTGCTCCACCCCGTGTTGGACGGCCACCGCTGAGAAGGTGGGCCACGTGAGGGCCGGGAAACTGGCGAGGAGGCGGGTAAACTCGTCCGCTGCCGGAAGCGTGCAGACTAACCTCGCCGGAACGGAACCTTTCAGCAAGCCGCTTGGCAAGCCGCTCGGTGAGCCGCTCAGCGAGCTGCTCAATGAGCCGCTCAGCGAACAAGCGAGCGAGCTGAAGGTTTTGGCCTGGACGAGACGTCTGCGCTTAACGTCGACCAACAGCCCATGCGCACATAGGAAGTCCGCGCCGATCAGGGCCATTGACACGCTGGTGGTGACGAACGACCATTGAAAGCGCTGCCCTCCGACCCGCAGTGAGAGGCAATGCTTCCCGAATGTGCAGAAGGGTGTACCGTTGGCGGCAAGCAAAGCGGGGCCCAGGCCCTCGGCTTGCTTGTCGGACGCGGAGGCAGGGAGGACGCCTACCTGTGCTCCTGTGTCACAAAGAAAACGGCGCCCGGAAAAGGTGTCCGTGATGAACAGGAGGCTGCCGGAATGGCCGACGCTTAGGGCCGCAAGTGAGCGCCGGCCCGGTCGTTTCCCGACCCGTCAAAAGAACATGGCGGGCGGCACGTTTTAGCCTACCGGCCGAAACTGGCATGGTAGTAGCACCAGGTTTGCGGCGGTGGCGGCCGCGTCGGCCGTGCCGGCAGCGGTGGTGGTGGCGGCGGTAGTGGGCAGGGCGCAGCAGCGGCCACGAGGGAAGCTGGGGGCGCTGTAGCCTCTGCACCGGGATCCACTACGGCAGCACCGTAAACCGACCGCGTGTCGCAGGCCGCGAAAAACTTGTCGGCCTCTCTGGCCAGGGCGCGGGGTTCCGTGATGTTGGAACCGGCCAGCGCCCTGTATCGGCAGCTGGCGGAGGAAAAGTGCGCGGAACAAGAAATCCGGGCACTGGTCTCCAAGCAGGGGCAGCATGAAATCCATCTGGACGGATGGTCATGTGTCGCCGAGGGCGGGAAGGTCCAGGAGGCGGTCGGCACGTTCGACCTCCGTGAGCCCGAACGTGGCGAGGAGGAGACGTTTGAGTGCCTCGTACTTGTGGTCGCCCGGCGGGCGCCAAAGGATGGACACGACACGGGCGGCAGTGCCGGGCCCGAGGGCGGCGACCACGTGGTAGTACCGGGTCTCGTCCGCCGTGATGCTCCGGAGTTGGAACTGAGCTTCGGCTTGCACAAACCAAACGTCGGCTTGCGCTTCCTAAAATTCCGGGAGTTTGATTGCGATGGCGTTGGTAGCCATGGCGCATTCGGGGGTCAGCAACGGCTGAACCAATCGGGGTCACCTGTGTGGTGCTGTGCACACACGACTCGATTGCCAGAGAGGTAGGCCACAACGCGTGGATACAAACAAGAGTCTTTATTACAAGCTCGCATATCAGCACTGGGCGGGCTCGAGCTTAGAGCCCGCATATATGTCCCGAGGCCACGCCTTGCCCCCGGGCGTGGCCGATCGGCCGAAAGGCGGGCATGCATTTCAGTTCCCCGCCTGGACGCTCGCGCCACCCACTGGTGCGCGGAATTATTACCCCTTGTGGCCGCCACATCTCTTCCATTGGGATTGTAGTCGGTTGCTTGCAAACCGAGCCTCAAGGGTGGTGTGCAGAAGCGTTTTTTAAAAATAACAATAAATACAAGGCACAGGGAGGTGAAATTTGCTGCACGTGATGTGAAACATGCACAGGTAAAACAAGTGTTAATTTACATTCATATGATGTCTAATAAATAAAGAAAATAGAAGCACACCTGACACGAGGCCGAGACTTCACCGTAGAATAAACTGTTACAACCGGTCATATTTGACGGGCTTTTTTCTAGTCTGATAATAAGACACTTCCACAAACGATCAGCATTCCAAACAGGACTCACGCAAATTAACAAAAACTGGAGGAGGCGAGGTTACAGTTCACCGGTAATTCAGAAGCTCCCACTAACTTTTAAGTCGCTTCTTGGCCCTTTCTCCGCCCAGAGTCGGATAATGGGGAACGCAATGAGCAGGACATTAAAGGCTGAAATGTACGATCGGTGTCTACATGCCAGGGTTGTAGGAAAATTTAAAGACAAAGGTGAGTGGTTTGCCTAACGACGAGCAGCCAGTCATGGTGCTGTCGGAAGAAAAGACGAGTGGGAGTGAGTGTGTCTGGTCCTTAACAGACAAGCAGGAAACTCTGAAATGAGGCCTAATTACAGCCTCGTCTGCGCGCTCTTTCCTGGATAGGCCCAAACAGTGCGGTGGTGGTATTCCGGCATCCTTATATGATGTGCACATTTACCTGACAATCCGAGTTCTTAATGCATTTTTTATATCGAGTAGTAGTGGCGGTCCGGTAATTGTAGTAATGTGCTCAAAGCTAAAATTCAAAGGTGTGAATATAAAGGCCCTATGATTCGTGTGCTCTCCACTGACCTGGATTTCCATGAACCGAATTCATACTTTTATTGTGATTATACACACAAACACTCTCTGTCTTGTCCGAAGACCAGCTCATGGCTTATGGTGAGGCTGAAAATTTCCCCATGGGATGTCCGATCAATACAAAAAAATATTTAAAATTGAGATGTCACCAATGAGCCTCTCTCTTTATACAGGAGTGAGGCTCATGGCATTGCAAGGTAGAACTGACAATAAGAAAGAACCACCGTTGGAGGCCATTTTTCCCTGCACAGCAGGGGTTGGCCTTTTATTTGGGAACCATGGTCCCCTTTTTGAAGCAATGTTTTATGGTCCGGATGCCCTTCCTGCCACCAACCCTGTTAGTCGCCTCTTCCGACACAGGGAATTAATTACTTTGCCGATTCAATTAATTACTCAATTTGCTGACCTCAGAAGGATGACAGGCTGAGTCAACCCTCCTGGTGTTGATTCAGCGATCGACCGGGATTCGAACCCGGGATTCGAACCCAGGATCCTGGGATCCCAAGCCGGCACCCGAACCGCTAAGCCAACATCAGGCTTATATGAACCATGAAGAATTAAACTTTAAATGATTAAAACAAAACGCAGATTTTATCAAAACCAAAATTCAAAGTGCTGTGCAGAAACTTATTTTCCTGTAAACATTTTAAACCAAAACAAGATTATTAAAGTCTCGTACATCTTTACCACCTCCTTCAAAATTTCCAGTTTTTCCTTCCTGAGAGTTTGCTTCTGTATCCATCTTCTCCAACCTGTGCATCTTCCCCTACCCTGTTGCTGTTGTTGTTTCCCACCTCTCTCTACTGTTCCTTTTGTTCTGTTGAGTCCTGATCCGTTCACAGTGTCCTAGCTTTTCCACGAGCCTCGACTTTGTAGATAAAAGTTTCTTTATGTAGAATGACCTTGTATTATGGGTCAAAGCTAAGTTCAAGCAGAGAACCACAGATCCTGAATGAACAGTTTGCCCCCCCCCCCCCCCCCGATGCAAATGGTACGTGGAGTATTTCATTACAGCCTACAAGAATCACAGGCTGAGGAAACGAGTCGATGGATCAGGCCAATTGATCAGCACTCCTCCAAAGCTTCCAGATGAACACGACAACGTGCACCAATCACCAGGCAATAGGAAAACTCAAGAGCACTCATTCAACAAGCTATTTGCTGAGAGAGGAAGGATGTGGAAAAATCAACTACAATCAATCAATTCATTCATTCATTCTTATTTTCACATTGCCTGATCTCTGTCTGACCATCGGTTTGGATTCCATCCCAGTCACTCAACTATGGACACGCTGCTGCCACTTTTCTCAGCAATAGTCGGAAGCCGTACATTTCAAACGAAAGATGAGAGCAGTCCCCGTGGACGCATCTCAGGTATTCAACACAATCTAGCAACCTGCACTGCTCGCTTCGCTCACTGCATAAGGCCACCTGCATACCTGGCTTTCCAACTTCCTCAACTCATGCAATCCATACATCACTATCAATGAAATCCTTTCATCTCCTCTCCCAGTAGAAGCTTGAGAGCCCCAAGGTAGTAGGCAGGGCCCAGTCTTATTCCTAATCTCCATAAACGACCTCGCCAATGCTCTGGAAAATCCTGTTCTTCTTTGCATTGATTTCCATGGTCAGCCACACTGAAAGAGGTTCAGTCTCTTGAAATTTTCGGCCTCACCATAAGCCATGAGCTCTTCTAGGCTGACCATATAGCAAAGCCATTGGAACGGTGAAGGGTGTGGAGGGGGTTAGCAATGGTTAGCAATGGTCATGGTTTTGGATTGGGGACGATCTGAGATGGTCCTGCGCAACAAACCCCCATCTCCTGGATGTTTATCTACCCCAGGAAACACCTTTCTCCTTTGCTTACTTTCTAAGAACTCTTCATTGCATTTCAAAAGAGTTCTCGGAAGAAAAACCTATCGGATGATTCCTCTTGATGGGGAGCCATAAACTTTCCCATTCTGGTAATGAGGCACATGGCATCCTTGGCTTGCCAATGAAAATTTCTATTTTAAAATAAATGGGTGTGGAGGGGGTTAGGGTCATGTCTTTCATGGGTCATGTCACCCATCCTTGGGTCATGTCTTTCAATCCTGACAAATCTCACACTCTTACGATGTCTCTCCGAAAAGACCGACTGGACAACCCTCCCATCCACTTTCTGAATAATCCTCTCCAAGAAGTTCTGTCACTCAAGCTTTTGGGTCTCACTATCTGCCATGATCTTTCCTGGGAAAACCACATTTCAAATCTGGCCTACAAAGCCAGTCGCCGACTGGGCATCCTCCGTCGTGCGAAGTCCTTCCTTGGCACACCTGAGCTCCTCACCACATACAAGGCTTTCATCCGCAGCTCAATGAAATACTGCTCTCCCCTCTGGGCCGGTGCTCCTGCCTCACACCTAGCTCGTCTTCACGCTGTTGAAACCAAAGCATTCAGAATCATTGGAATCTCCCGCGATGAAGCTAACTCCAAGGGCCTCTCACTCACTCACCGCAGGCAGGTTGGTGGTTCTTTCCGTCTTCTACCGACTCCTCTCTGGCCTTGCCCCCCCAGCTCTCTCTGGGCTCTGTCCCGCAAATATTCCTACAGGTCGCACAAGATCTGCCTGCAACCCTCTTTTGGTTAAACTGCCAAATTAAGACTCTCTGCTCTCCTCCATTCCTCTTTTCTCCCGCCTCTGGAACAAACTCCCTCACTCTCTTCAATCCCACTCCACCCTCCAGGTCTTTAAAACAGCTGTTCACCACCATCTCTTATCTTCCCCCATCCAAAACCTTGATCTTTTCTACCCCAGCTAATTTCACCCCAATTCCACTTTTTTGAAATACCAACTTCTGTCCTGGAAGTCCTTGGTGGCCTTGTGTTTTATACTTCTCCCTCCCCCCCCCCCCCCTTCCCACACCTCCTCCCCCCAAGCCCTCTCCCTCCCACACATCTCCCTGCTCTCAAATGTGTGCTTGTGTGCTTCCCCTTCTCTCCCCATCTTGTTTTCCGCTCCCTCTTTTTATATATTTTGTTTGTCTGGTTGATTTGTTTGTGAAGTAAATGTTAGCTCTTTCACGAGCCTCGATTCAGTATACAAAAAAAAAAAAAAAAAAAAAATGTGAAGGCTCATGGAAGCACAGAAGAACAGAAGAGGAAAGTTCAACACAAGTGATGGAAAGGCCAAGGTGAACGTGTGGATAAGAATGCACGAATGCCTGAAGGAGAGTCGCAGGCAGAAAAGGAAACAGGGAGAAAAAAAAGTGCAGAAAAAGACCAAGATGAAGGGAATGAAGGACAAGGGAATGAAGGAATGGAGGTGAGCAAGAAGGTTAGACATGTGCAGGTTACCGAAGTTAATATGTTTTGACCTCGAGAGGACAATCTCATTGTTCAGCTTTGTATTTTTCATAATCACCTTCAAGGCTTTAAGCTGTGGAAACCGAGGCTTTCAAGGTCGAACTGACAGTGGGACAAAAATTAAGGGAAAGAATGAACAGGAAAAGAGGAAAGGGAGGAGGGGAGGAAACACTCAAACCAGCAATTGAGATGCTTGGGTTAGGAAAGATTTATGAATAAAGATCATGAATTAGAATTTGGGAAGACAAGATGGCGGTGCAATGCTTGCTTGAAGTCCGGAAGGGAAAAGTGAGACAGAATAGTCTCAGGAAAGTGGTTCCATCGACGTAAGAAGTGATGAGGAACAAGGGAGTTGAGGTGTGAAGGTAGTTTGGGTTTTGGAATTTTAACCATGAGGGAGTTACTGGAAGAATGCGTGCATCCTGGAAGTTGCTGGAGAGGGTCCGAGAACTGAGAGAGCAGAGGGAGTAATGTCGGAGAAGAACGGTAGAAAACAGAGACCACCGACCTGCCTGCGATGTTAAGCAACAGACCTTGTGCTTTGGCCTCATCACAGGAGATTCCAATAATTTTGAGAGCTTTAGATTCCACAGAATCCAGGACTGGTGAGGAATAAAGGATGTGATGCGATGCTTGGGTGCTGGCCCATAGCAGAGAGCAGTACTCTGTTGAGATACGGGCAAAGGCCTTGTAGACTGTGATTAGCTCTGATTTTCCAAGGAAAGACTTGGATCGACAGACAATGTTCATTCTGTGGCTGGCCTTTGAGGTCAGCTTTGCGATGTGGTTGACCCAGGAAAGGTCATGGTTCATAATGAGGCCTGGAGATTCAAGAGACAACCTGTTCCAGTGGATGACCAAGAAAATAGACAGGTGAGTTAATTTGACGATCCATCCAAAGGTTGCATGAGACTGAGATTTTCCAGGATTGAAGGAGACATTCCATTTCTCAGACCAGTGTCGAATTACTTCCATATCAACAGAGAGAGAGCGCGTGATTCAGCTGCTTTTCGCCTAACAGTGGAACGGGGTATTTTATAACACAAGGGAGGGTTTTCCAGAGCATCGGAGAAGTCAGTAATATAGATTAGGAACAACACGAGGCCATAAACACTTCCTTTGGGAAATTCAGCCTTTACTGGGAGAGGGGAGGTCAGGGTTCTATCGATGGAAACACTTTGACCTCGTGAATGGAGGAAGTCAGAAATCGAGGAATGAAGGCAGCCTTCTATGCCACAAATCGAGAACTTGGCAAAGCAAAGCAGATGTGAGACGATCCGAACCTCTTGTTTGAGATGGAGGGCCTCCAACCATTAATACCAGAGGAGCAGAAGCATGTCCAGAGCTGTGACCAGGACAGAATCCAAAATGATGGTCAGAGTTCAGACTGTTTGAAAATACGAAAGACTGGAAAAAATAGGAAAAATAAGCAATGATGGATATGAAAAAGGAATAATTGTAAGCAAGCTCACAGGCTTGGAATTGGTATCGGGTCAGTGTTTGTACCCTTCTTGTGGACGGTAGGTGTATTTGCTGACTTCCATGCAGACAGGATGCGCCAAAGTAGAACAGACTGAATAGGGCAGAAAGAGGGAGAAGAATAATGGCAGAGCAGGATTTGAGAACGAGAACATTGATGCTATCTGGCCCCATTGCCAAAGCAGGGTCAATGACTCACAGAACTTTCTCTACCTTTGTACTTTTGCGTGCATTTCGTGTTCTATTTCACATCAACTTGAACCCTTTATTACCTGCGCCACTGAAGGTCGATGGTGTTTTCACCCCTGTCTGTCTGTTTCTTTGTGAACAGGCTATCTCAAAAAGTCGGGAATGGATTCGGATGAAATTTGGTGGAGAGTATTTCTTTTTGTATACAAAGTCGAGGCTCGTGTAAGAGCTAACACATAAAAGACATAAAAACATAAATAGGAACACACATGAACCGTATAATAAAGGGAGTGGGAGACAAGAAGGGAGGGGTGTGGAGGGAGGGGGAAGGGAAGCACAACAACAGTAGAGAACAGGGACATCAGGAGATCTGTGGAAGGGAGAGGGCTGGGGCAGGGTACATGGGATAAACAGGATGGACACTACTAGGACTTTCAGGAAAGAAAACGGAATTTGAAAAAGGTGGATTTATGGCGATGATGTTGAGTCTCGAGATTTGGGGTGTATTAACCCTCTGGAGTCTACTATTATTATTATTATTATTATTATTATTATTATTATTATTATTATTATTATACCCTCTGGAGTCTACTATTATTATTATTATTATTATTATTACTAGGGCATGCCCGTACTATATATATGCCCGTACTATATATCTATCTAAAATTATATCCCCCCCCTCTATTTACATGAAATGGTTTGGTTCATTCGCAACGCCAAAGCGAACGGCGAACGGCTTGCGAGTACAGTGACAACCCCCCCCCCTCTATTTACATGAATGGTTTGGTCCATTCGCAACGACCACAGAACCCCCCCCTCTATTTACATGCAATGGTTTGGTCCAAAGCGAACGGCTTCCGGAGTTTGGTAAAGCAATCGCCATCGCGTGCACAAACGCGTGGTTGCCCGTTCCTTGCCAAAAAAAAAAAAAAACGCTACCCGTACGCTCTACCCCGCCCGTACGCCCGTAAACAAAAAATACAACGCTCTTCGCTTCCGCCCTTCGCTCTGACTGAATTGGGAGAAATAATGCGCATAAGAAATCGAATTACGTACCGTAATGGCGGTCAGCTCGTAACGCGCTCAGCTCCGCTCGTCTCACATCGGCCACGCCTACGCAACAAAGCGTTCTGTGATTGGCTGCCGGAAAGCGTGCTGCCGGACAGTCTTCACTGTCCGGAAGTTCGCAAATCGCAGTTAGGATGAATCGTTTTAATTTAATCGCAGTTTGAATTCGTTTTAAAACATAGTTTAACGGCAACATAGTTTTCCAACGTGAAATAAATGAATACGCTGTCAAATGTGCCGTCCGAGGCAGAGTCTGATCGCCACGTTCGGCACACGTGATAGCTCGCTGCTCTCTGATTGGTTGAAGCGTTTTTTGGACATATCTCGGTAAGTAATTGTCCGATTAATATGAAACCTTGAAAAGGCACATCCTCGGGTCCCCAGCAATATACCTGGCAAGTTTCAAGTATATCGGACCCGTGGTTGTCGAGAAACAGCGGTCACAGACACACAGACACACAGACACACAGACACACAGACAGACACACAGAGATTGCTGGAATTATAGATAGATTATTATAATATATTATGCACATCGAATCCAGGATGCGGTAATTGCGCGGTAAATTTGAATGCGGTTAGAGCCGATAAATTTGGCTTGTAGACATTTTGGCGCATTCTTTTAAGATGAAAGCGCGATGACGTCACCACGTCACGCGGCACGAATGCGCGCCTGTGTCGTCGGAGGTATTGACTTCTATAGGGTTGGTTTTCTAAGGCTTATATCAAAATATTAACTTATATCAAATAAGTCTTTTAAGGTGGAAACGCGATGACGTCACCGCGTCACGCGGCACGAATGATTCCATTGTGCACGCTTTTGTTTTATTTCCAAATTAAAATCTGTTTTCACTTTTGCCGTAAAAATGACATCAGTGCAGCGAGTGTGGTATCTTATTTGGTGAAATTCGGTCGATTTGAAGTGGTGAAAATAAAATGTGATCGTGGAAAATCGTAGCGAGGGGCCATTTTGAATCGGTTTTCGATTATTGCACCGGATTATTGCACCCTCCCATTACCCTCCCATCACGCTCCCCCATCACCCTCCCATCACCCTCCCATCACCCTGCCCCATCACCCTGCCCCATCACCCTCCCCCATCACCCTGCCATCACCCTCCCATCACCCTGCCATCACCCTCCCATCACCCTGCCATCACCCTCCCATCACCCTGCAATCACCCTCCCATCACCCTCCCATCACCCTGCCATAACCCTCCCATCACCCTGTCGTCGGAGGCATTGACTTATATAGGGTTGGTTTTCTAAGGCTGTAGGCCGCACCTCATTTTGTCGAATAAAGTGGTATTCGGGTGGTTCCGGTATTTGGGACCGCAGGGACGGAAAGTGCAGGTATGGGGTGCTTGGCACTCCCCAGCCGGCCCGCTCTGAAGGTTCGGATCGGGACACCGGGATTCATTCCGGTCGCCCGGTCGGCCCGGAGGTGGGGGTGCGGGGCCTGTCACGGAACGTCAAAACAAACGGCCTGCCGGGGCCGCCCAAAAGTCGGGCGTGAGGGGCGCGTCCACTAATGGAACGCCTCTCGC
This sequence comes from Myxine glutinosa, assembly GCF_964187855.1. NCBI lineage: Eukaryota > Metazoa > Chordata > Myxini > Myxiniformes > Myxinidae > Myxine > Myxine glutinosa. The sequence continues at coordinate 205,131,090 of NC_136264.1, forward strand.
TTCCCAGATCGAGGGCCACGTGGTCAGGAGAACCTCGTCCCTTCTGGTTGCCCTGCCGTCCCACCGGGAGCACTGGCAGGGTGTACTTCAAACTAAGCTTAAGTGTCAAGTGTTAAGTTCCTCCTTGCCCTCGCAAGGGAAAGGCTAGGGTCAAGCTCTTCCAAATTTCCAAACACTAGAAATCGGACGTCTCAAATTAATTAACTAATTTGTTAATACATCTCAGTCGCCCGCGACCTCTCTAGCGTGGGCGTCGAACCAGTTCATTTCCGGGCGACCGGGCCGAGTATCGGCTCGGCCGTGGCCGAAGCCGTTGATTCCGCCGTAGCATGCTAACACGTAGGCTCGCGCGTCCCTGGTCCGCCAGGGCTCCGCGGGTGTCCTACCGTGCCCGCGTCGCCATGCTCCCTGAATAAGAGAGTCAGACGTGGTGCCCGGGGACGGAGTTCGCTGTCTAAACATGGTAGCGCTAGGCCAGTGGGACCGCCGGGACCCACGTGCACTCACAAGTTGTTCTGCGCGTGGGCGGCAGTATCAGACCGGGGCGCCCAAACGCTCCCCGGCTAAAGTTCATCCTGAAAGCGCCCACATTGTGCGGACAAACCAAGTCAAGGGCCACGTGGTCAGGAGAACCTCGTCCCTTCCGGTCACACTTTGCCTATCGGCCGGCCTCGAAGACCGAAATTGTGATGGTGTCACCCGAAAAATCATGCAGCGAAAATGAATGAACTCATTCATTTCGTCATCTAAACAGTGACGCGCATGAATGGATAAACGAGATCCTCACTGTCCCTATCTACTATCCAGCGAACCCACAGCCAAGGGAACGGGCTTGGCGGAATCAGTGGGGAAAGAAAACCCTTTTGAGCTTGACTCTAGCCCGACTCTGTGGGGGGACCTGAGTGGCCGCAGGCACTCAATAGGGCTGGACCCGTGAAATTTCGGGGATTTTTGGTAAAATTACCTCAGGGTAAAGTTACATAGGAAAACGCCGGGTTAAATTTCCGTCGCCGAAGGACTTTATTTTTATTACGAAATTCATCCCGACTTCGCCTCTCGGAGTTATTGAAAATATTAACTTATATAAAAATTAGTTTTCTAAGACTGAAGCGCAGTGACGTCATCACGCCCTTAGTTTTCTAAGACTGAAGCGCAGTGACGTCATCACGCCCCCGCCACGAGTGTCGAAGGTCTTTCGAAGAAGAAGAGCTCGGAGTTGGACTGGACACGAGGCGGAGCGGACGCCATTTGGAAGAGCTGAGAGGACTCAGTCGTGATAGGGTGAGTCTGAGTGAGTATATCAAGACAAGAACAAGATCTAGAAGGAGGTATGTACGGTGCGAGTCATATAATATATTGTTTAGTTATCGTGGATGAGGAATTTGGGGTCGGAATGGGTGGTCGGCCTGGGTGACTTGGTCTCGACTAGATGCTAGGCCGCACCTCATTTTGTCCAATAAAGTGGTTTAAAAATATTTTTTGATGGTTCTTATGCTTATCATTAGATGCATAACGTTCGTAGCGAGGTGTGGATATATGGATTGACATCGGATGGTCTGAGATTCGGGATTTACGAGCTTCGAAGTTTTTTCATTAGGAATATATGCGATTTGTTTTGGGGGGCCCTTAGAGCTAACGGAGGCTCGGATTTTAATTCTGATTCCGGATTTCGCAGTCGCTAGTACGTCTTAACACTCGACAGAAACTGGCCCCGCGAAATTTCCAGGATTTTCGGTGAAATTACTTCAGGGTAAATTTACATAGGAAAACCCCATGCTAAATTTTCGTTGCCGAAGGACTTTATTTTTTGCAAAATTCTTCCTGACTTCGCCTCTAGGAGGATACAGGGGTATCTGTGGATAACGGGAACCTTTATTTGGCGAAATTCGGACTGGTATTGACCGAGTTATTCAAAATATTAACTTATATCAAATAAATCTTTTGAGGTGAAAGCGCGATGACGTCACCACGTCACGCGGCACGAGTGCGCACCTGTGTCGTTGGAGGTATTGACATATAGGGTTGGTTTTCTAAGGCTTATATCAAAATATTAACTTATATCAAATGGGTCTTTTGAGGTGAAAGTGTGATGACGTCGCCACGTCACGCGGCACGAATGCGCGCCTGTGTCGTTGGAGGTACTGACTTCTATAGGGTTGGTTTTCTAAGGCTTATATCAAAATATTAACTTATATCAAATAAGTCTTTTAAGGTGGAAACGCGATGACGTCACCGCGTCACGCGGCACGAATGATTCCATTGTGCACGCTTTCGTTTTATTTCCAAATTAAAATCTGTTTTCACTTTTGCCGTAAAAATGACATCAGTGCAGCGAGTGTGGTATCTTATTTGGTGAAATTCGGTCGATTTGAAGTGGTGAAAATAAAATGTGATCGTGGAAAATCGTAGCGAGGGGCCATTTTGAATCGGTTTTCGATTATTGCACCGGATTATTGCACCCTCCCATCACCCTCCCCCATCACCCTCCCCCATCACCCTCCCATCACCCTCCCATCACCCTGCCCCATCGCCCTGCCCCATCACCCTCCCCCATCACCCTGCCATCACCCTCCCATCACCCTGCCATCACCCTCCCATCACCCTGCCATCACCCTCCCATCACCCTGCCATCACCCTCCCATCACCCTCCCATCACCCTCCCATCACCCTGCCATAACCCTCCCATCACCCTGTCGTCGGAGGCATTGACTTATATAGGGTTGGTTTTCTAAGGCTGTAGGCCGCACCTCATTTTGTCGAATAAAGTGGTATTCGGGTGGTTCCGGTATTTGGGACCGCAGGGACGGAAAGTGCAGGTACGGGGTGCTTGGCACTCCCCAGCCGGCCCGCTCTGAAGGTTCGGATCGGGACACCGGGATTCATTCCGGTCGCCCGGTCGGCCCGGAGGTGGGGGTGCGGGGCCTGTCACGGAACGTCAAAACAAACGGCCTGCCGGGGCCGCCCAGAAGTCCGGCGTGAGGGGCGCGTCCACTAATGGAACGCCTCTCGCTTCCCAGATCGAGGGCCACGTGGTCAGGAGAACCTCGTCCCTTCTGGTTGCCCTGCCGTCCCATCGGGAGCGCTGGCAGGGTGTACTTCAAACTAAGCTTAAGTGTCAAGTGTTAAGTTCCTCCTTGAGCCTCGCAAGGGAAAGGCTAGGGTCAAGCTCTTCCAAATTTCCAAACACTAGAAATCGGACGTCTCAAATTAATTAACTAATTTGTTAATACATCTCAGTCGCCCGCGACCTCTCTAGCGCGGGCGTCGAACCAGTTCATTTCCGGGCGACCAGGCCGAGTATCGGCTCGGCCGTGGCCGAAGCCGTTGATTCCGCCGTAGCACGCTAACGCGTAGGCTCGCGCGTCCCTGGTCCGCCGGGGCTCCGCGGGTGTCCTACCGTGCCCATGTCGCCATGCTCCCTGAATAAGAGAGTCAGACGTGGTGCCCGGGGACGGAGTTCGCTGTCTAAACATGGTAGCGCTAGGCCAGTGGGACCGCCGGGACCCACGTGCACTCACAAGTTGTTCTGCGCGTGGGCGGCAGTATCAGACCGGGGCGCCCAAACGCTCCCCGGCTAAAGTTCATCCTGAAAGCGCCCACATTGTGCGGACAAACCAAGTCAAGGGCCACGTGGTCAGGAGAACCTCGTCCCTTCCGGTCACACTTTGCCTATCGGCCGGCCTCGAAGACCGAAATTGTGACGGTGTCGACAAAATGATAGAATCGGCGTGTAGACTCCAGATAGTTAACGGGGGTAGAAAAGATAAATGTTTTGGATGGGGGAAGATAAGAGATGGTGGTGAACAGCTGTTTGGAAGACCTGGAGGGAGGAGTGGGATTGAAGAGAGTGTGGGAGTTTGCTCCAGAGGGAAAAAGAGGAATGGAAGAGTGAAGGTGAGCAGAGAGTCTTGATTTTGGCAGTTTCACCAGAAGAGGGTTCCTGGCAGATCTTGTGCACCTTGAAGAAATATTTGGGGGACAGAGCACAGACAGAGCCATTGGTCTCCACGAATGGTGTTGCGTTTGCAGAGGTTTTCGGGGCATCCGAGCCGGCTGGAGCGGCCACGACGATCTCCGGCAGTGGCGGGTCGAACTGTTGTCCTGACTGTGACGATGCTACAGGCTCCATCGACTCACAGTGACGGTAGGTTATGTGGTCCTGATGTCGACGAATTTCGCGGCCGTCCTGCAGGCGAATCACACAGGACAGTGGACCTGGCTTCTCGATGATGTCCCCCGGTAGCCACGTCGCACCTGCACCAAAATTTCGGGCAAACACTGGATCTCCAATGTTGATACATCGACTGTTGGACGTCTTATCGTGCACCAACTTTTGATTAAGCTGGCTCTGATAAACATTTGATGATATGTCTGGTTTGAGATTGTCAAGTGTCGATCTCAAGTGTCGTTTCATCAATAACTCAGACGGAGCTGCACCGGTTGTTGATTGTGGCGTGATACGGTATTTGAACAGGAGACGAGACAGCTTTGTTTCCAGGGTTCCCTCCTGAAGTTTCTGCAATCCGGATTTGATGATTCCCATGGATCGTTCGGCCAAGCCATTTGAAGCCTGGTGATGTGGGCTGACAAACTTATGTTTGATGCCGTTCCGACGTGTGAACTTGGCAAACTCGGTACTGGAAAAACACGAACCATTATCACTCACGATCATCCTGGGCAGACCATGAGTGGCGAAACAGCGTCTGAGTCTTTCGATGACAATGGCTGACGTAGTACCACGCGTCACATAGGCATCAATCCATTTTGTGTGCGCGTCCGTAATTATTAGAATCATGCTGCCGTTAATAGGCCCGGCATAATCGAGATGTAGGCGATGCCACGGTTCGCTGGGCCATTCCCAGGGATGCAGTGGCGCTTTCGCAGGTGTATTCCGGGTGCGCTGGCAGGGGTAACAATGTCGAACATGATGTTCGATATCAGCATCAAGATTCGGCCACCACACATAGTTTCTGGCGAGTGACTTCATCTTCACAATCCCGGGGTGACAGTCATGGATTTCATCCATGACCCTGGAACGCAGATTTTCCGGGATCACGACACGACATCCCCAGAGTAGGCAACCATTTTCCACGCTGAGTTCGTTTTTACGTGCTTTAAAAGCCGCAAAATCTGGGTCACCCTCAGGTAGCAAATGCCATCCAAGCTGTACAGCCTGGACAGTTCTGGACAGAACGGGGTCTCGTCGAGTATGAGTGCGGATCTGGCCGGAATCGACAGCACAATCTTCCAGATGATCCATCAGTGCGATAATGGATCCTGGTGTAGGCGAATCATCAACGGATTCTGGAAGGGGTAACCGACTCATGGCATCTGCATTTGTGCTAGACGAACTGGGCTTATAACATATGGTGTAGTCATAAGCAGCGAGAAACAGGGACCAGCGGATGATCCTGGGCGGTAGTGTGTCAGATGTCGCCTTAGTTGGGCCAAACAGACTGATCAGCGGCTTGTGATCAGTGCGAATCGTGAAATGATGTCCAAGAAGGTACTGGCGAAATTTGCCGACGCCAAAAACGATTCCCAATCCTTCCTTGTCAAGTTGGGAATCGTTTTTCTCTGCCGGGGACAACGTTCTGGATGCAAATGCAACTGGTCTTTCCGTACCGTCAGGCATCACGTGTGATAATACACTCCCCACTCCATACCGACAGGCATCGCATGTCAGCACAAGATCCTTCTCTGGATCAAAATGAACGAGAACATTGGACGACTTGAGCAGATCCTTAGAGGTCTGGAATGCTGATTGTTCAGTAAACCCCCAGCTCCAGGAGACTCCTTTCCTCAAAAGCCGATAAAGGGGGCCCAAAACGTCGGTCACATTCGGGATGTAACGACCATAGAACTGAAGCAAACCGAGGTATGACTTCAATTCGGTCACATCTCGTGGAGCAGGAGCATCCTTGATAGCTCGGACTTTCTCATCTGTCGGGTGTAGACCCTCGGCATCAATCGTATGACCCAGGTACGTGACTGATGGCACCATAAACTTGCACTTGTCTCGACGCAAACGTAGGCCGGAGTCCGAAATCTTCTTCAGAACTCTCTCCAGGTTCTGTAGATGTTCCGCGTCCATACGACCAGTAACCAGAATATCATCCTGGTAACAAACGACATTGCGTTCGGCGGCAAACAAACTGTCCATGACACGCTGATAAATTCCAGGTGCAGATTTCACTCCAAAACTAAGTCGGTGGTACCTGTACAACCCACGATGCGTGTTGATGGTAAGATACTGTTTCGAATTCTCGTCCAAGCAGAGCTGTAGATAGGCGGATTTGAGATCGAGTTTCGTAAAAGTCTTGCCTCCCGTGAGACGAGCATAGAGGTCTTCGATCCTCGGGATTGGATATTTATCCAATGAAGAACACCTGTTCACGGTCATTTTATAATCTCCACATATGCGGATGGACTGGTCCGATTTTATGACCGGAACGATGGGCGCCGCCCATTCAGCATACTGGATTTGCTCGATGATCCCCAGATTTTCAAGATGATCCTGTTCCTTGTCAATCCGCTCATGCAGGGCGAAAGGGACTGGGCGAGCCCTGCAAAATATAGGATTGGCATCCTGGTCAACCCTGAGTTTAGCCGTATGTCCTTTCAAGGTTCCAAGCTCATCCTTGAAGACATCCGGGTACGTATCCAGCACATTTTTGAGTGTGTATGCTGCGGTAGGAGAAACGTTGGCTGCCCGGAGTTGATGAATGCTTTCCCACTTCAGTCGAATTATGCTCAACCAGTTCCTGCTGAGTAAGGAAGGGCCCTTTCCAGGAATGACGATCAGGGGTAGGTGAAACTCACGGTTATCGTAGCCCACCGTGACGTCACATGTACCGCAGGGAACAATCTTCTCACCTGTATAGGTGGAGAGTCCATAGGTAGTAGGTTTCAGATGGGGTCGGTCAGCATCACTCCACAGGTTTGTGAAAACAGCATGGCTGATGAGCGAGACGGCCGCACCAGTGTCGACCTCCATTTGCAATGGTCGATTGTTGACGACAACATTGGCAAGAAGAGGGTCCCGCCTATGGTGAGAATCAATATGAAGCAGGTCATACGATTCTGAGTTGTCGGAAACAGAGCTCACCTGGTCAAGCTCGGGTTCCTCCGAACCGATAAACTGATGAATCTTGTCAGCAGCTTTCCCTTTTCCCGATTTGCGAGTGATGCAAGCTGGAGCAATATGGCCAGTTTTCGAACAGAAATGGCAGGTGGCATCTTTGAACCGACACGTCTCCGGAGGGTGCTTTCCGTTGCACCGAAAACAGTTGTTGTGGGTTTGAGACTGCACTGGCTTCTGACGAGGAGCCTTGTTCCAACGTTTTGGCTGAACATGATCCAACCGATTCACAGCAGGGCTGGTACCAGACGAGCGAGTGGCACCGATGCTTGTAGCGTTGCGTTCAGCACTTTCCATGGAAATGGCGGTGTCTCTGGCATTTTGGAACGTCAGTCTTCTCTCAGCAAGCAGGCGTCTACGAGTGCGGTCATCGGACGTGCCAACCACCAGCAAATCACGAAGCATGTCATCGATCGTGTCCCCAAACTCACACAGATGTGACAGTTTTTTGAGGTGTGCAATGAAGTCTGCGATCGACTGACCTTGCTGCTGTCTGCACATGTAAAAATTAAACCGACACAGGATGACTGAAGGAGATGGGTTGCAATGTTCCTTCAAAGCGGCCTTGAGCTCTGCATACGTGAGCTCCTGGATTGTCCGAGGCCGAACCAGGTTTTTAACGAGTGTGAACGTCTCACCTCCGCAAACGGACAGGAAGACGGCTTTCACCCGGGCTTCGGTCGCGATGCCGTTCGCCTCGAAGTAGAAAGACAACCGCTCAGAATACGTGTCAAAATCCCCCTCATGAGGGTCGAATTCATCGATATGGCCGAAAGAAGTCATGGTCTAGATGTTTATCCTCGTCGCCATGTAAGGTATCTCGACAAACTGCGATCAATTGTCGTACGCGTTTATTCACTCTGCCGATCAAGGCCCGATTCACAGCAGCGCCATCCGAGGTCTGGCGTAGGGATCCAACCCGGTCCCGGTGTAGGGATACAACAGTGAATATTTGCACTGCATACATGACAGGGAGCAAGGCCAGAGAGGAGTCGGTAGAAGACAGAAAGACCACCTACCTGCCTGCGGTGAGAGAGTGAAAGGCCCTCAGAATCAGCTTCAATTTAGGAGATTGCAATGATGTTGAAAGCTTTGGTTTCTACAGCGTGAAGCCGAGCTAGGTGTGAGGCAGGAGCACCAGCCCAGAGGTGAAAGCAGTATTCCATCAAGCTGCGGAGGAAATCTTTGTATGTGAGGTTGGGTATGTAACAAGGATGAAATGGTTAGATTTTGGTGAAGATCTGTATCTGGATCCGATAATTTCTTAAGTGATTCTTCACCATTGAGAGATAGTGCAAAAACGATAAATAGATGATATTAGGAGCACATATCGCTTTGGGTTTACCTCCCCTTTCCCAGCCGACAAACTATTGGAGCAGTCTGAGATACGAAGGCCTGATCTCCATCCGTGTAACCCATCTACTCCACACCCGGTGCTACATTTTGCTCAGTATCCCTGTAACTGCTCATTTCATTGTCCATTTGTGTATTTCACTTGTGTCCCCTCCGTTATAACACGATGGACGTCTATATCTGCGTCTACGTCGTCTATGTAGCCAATGGGATGATCTCATCTGACGTTCTTGGAACGTATCCACCACGTTAAGCGGTAACTTGCTGTAGTGTTTTAAATTAACAATTATACAACTTATTTCAGAAAATATCACACTCTGCAAAAAATTTTGCATTTATGCAAATCATTTTCTCAATTTATGTAGAAGCCTATTCTGAGTATAATTTGAGGCCCGGACTTTCAGCGAAAAAAGTCCCAACTTGTATGCCAAAAAATATAGCAACCGAAATTTTGACTCGTCTGTCCAAATCACCTTTGACCATTGTTCCAAAAGTCTAATTTCTGGGTTAATTTGCATATTGTAACCTTAAAATCTTGTTCCCCCTTTTTTAACCCGCTGGAGTCTGCTATTATTATTATTATTATTATTATTATTATTATGATTATTATTATTATTATTATTATACCCTCTGGAGTCTACTATTATTATTATTATTATTATTATTATTATTATTATAATATATTATGCACATCGAATCCAGGAGGCGGTAATTACGCGGTAAATTTGAATGCAGTTAGAGCCGATAAATTCGGCTTGTAGACATTTCGGCGCATGCGTGAAGCCGATATAATCGGCTTGTAGACTCCAGAGAGTTAACAGAAGGTTTCTTACTGCAACACATCCTTTAACTCTTAGATGCAGGCATCAAAAATCCTACATAAATGCAGCCAATGGGCCTCAGAGGCCCAACGGATGTATTCGTGTAATGTTTTTTATTTTTTAATAGATTTTTTTTCTTTCATTTCCTTTTTCAATCCAAGTCGATGCTCATGGATGTGTATTTGCTCAGAAAATGTGAATCATTGATCCTATTAGTTGGAAGAATCCATACAAGTAATGAATCTTTTTTTTTGGTCAAAAATTTTTTTGTTCTTGGTTTTTCAACTTTTTTTTCTCTAAAAGGTTGAGGCTCATGGAGGAGTATTTGCTCAAAAAATATGATTCACTAATACTTTTATTTAGAATGTATATATCCACAACTGTAAAAATAATCCTACACCTATGCAGCCAATTGGCCTCCGAGGCCCCACAAATGTATTCGTGAAAAGTTTTTTTAATTTTCATATTTTTGTCACTGAATTATTTGTAACCAAGTTATAGGAGCATATAATGAGGCTCATATCAAGAAAATAATGATATAACAGTAGTACAACAACATTTATGCGGGGCCTCGAAGGCCCCAGGCCTGCATTCGTGTCGGATTTTCACGTTGTAAGTGAAGAATGAAGATTTTCCCACGAGCCTGAATAATTTTTTTTTAATGTCACTGAATTTTGTGTAACAACATGAAAGTCGGTGAAAATGAGGCTTGTAATGAAATTGTGTCTAAGTTGAACCCAGGTGTTATGCTGTCTCCGACCACTGAGAGGCTCCAATAAGAACTCGGACGAACATCGTTCCGACACATTCCTGTGACATTTATTCTGTGTGATAGTGTATACTCGAATGGTGTGTATTTCTAGATGTTCCAGGCTTGCTTGCACTAATTGCTAATTCATTGTTACTTCCATGATTACGGAATACTGATACAAAGCTTGATGATTTCTTACAGGTGTTGCCAGAGATCGAAACTGAATTAAACCTACTATTGGGACAATGTTGTAGACCTTGATTTTTACAACAATTAATTAAGTTTCCTCTCTTCGTCCTGAACGAGAACGACATGGCTCATAAGCTGATCCAAGTTCCAGTTTTCAGCGCAGACCCCCAGGTGATGGACGCGGCCGCGCAACTGATACATTGGCTGAAGCTCCTGACTAATCATCTAAATTCGCAGGAGGGAATCACCACGGACACGAAGCTTGCAGTGCTGCAATCCTAGGTGAATCATACTGTGTACATGTCCATTACACAGTGCGCGACGTACGATACTGCTGTGGCCGAGCTGTGACGTATCTACATTAAAACACGAAGTGTGGGCTACACCAGATATTTGCTTGCGTCTCGTCGACAACAGCCCACGGAGACCATAGACCAATTCGCTCAAGACCTCCGACGACTACTGACTTGGGGGACTCAGGTGGACTGTACCCCTCAGGGGTACAGTCCCCTCAGTGTACCCCTCAGGGGACTGTACCCCTGAGGTACGCACCCATGAACAAGTCTGTGATGACCTTGCCCGCGATGCTTTTGTCTCAGGTATAAGATCAGCGGTCGTCAGAGAAAGACTACTTGAAGAACCCGACTTGACTCTAGAAGCAGCCCTTCGGTTATCTCACGTGTACACCGAAGCGCAGGAACAAGCCGACGCGTATGAACGCCCATACGTCACTGCGGGGATATCCCGACAGACACAACCGGAGAGGGCTACCGCCCAGCTAGAGGATGCTGCACCTCCACCGGAATCGGGGACAACGGACACTCTCGAGGACCCCGACCCGAGTTTGACGGCGGCTCCTGCTGCTGGACCCAAGCCAGGAAGTAACGCTAAGTGCTATTTCTGCGGGAACCGGAACCATCTCAGGTCAGTTTGTCCGGCTAAGGAAGCGGTGTCATTTGCGTACAAATACGGGTCACTTTGCAAAAGTTTGTTGAGCGTCGTGGGGCCGGCGAGCGAGCTCGACGCTGAATGTGCTTATCTCCGCGCCCACGGTACGAACGGCGCCCGGCGCGACCCCCGCCCGACCTTGATTGGAATCGCCCCTCTCCGTGGGCCCCGAGCTAAGAGCTCGACCTTGATGAGACTCGCCGCGCTGACTAAACAAGTGGCGCAATCACTTCAGTATGCGGCACGACCGTCCTTGACAGGAATTCTTTCGACGCCCAGCCAACTTCCGGGATCGGCCCCCCGTTCGGCGAAGGCTGGCTACGAAATTCCACGCGTGGCACGAGTGCCCTCCGGAGGCAGCACGATCGACCTACGATCTACTTTGACTGCACGAAAGCTGGAATATTCGTGCGTGGCACGAGCGCCCTCTGGTGGCGGCACGACTGGCCTACAAGCAACTTCAACGGCACGAAAGACATTAGCTGGCGTCGGATCCACACGCGAGGCTCGAGCGCCTCCTCTCGACGATTCGACATCTACAGGGCCACCTGGCCTGTCCTGCACTATTATCCCACTCATGGTTGAAGGAATTTTTGCAAATGCTTTTATTGACACGGGATCCACTGAGAGTTCTGTTGATTTTCGACTTGTTCAGAAGCATGGTTGGCCGATTCTTGGGACAAAATGCAGAATCTTCATGGCTTCTCAAGGGCTATGGTTTAGCACTTGGGGAGAATGTCGACTGAAGCTTGTAATTAAGGGTCAAATGTTTCCGGATGTGCATTTTTTTATTTTTTTTATTTTGAACATGTCTGTGACTTGTCTGTGGCTACACGTCATTTTTTGGTCTTCCCAGCATTATGTGCAGAAGTTTTGCTAGGACATGATTTTCTCCAGCGACATGGGCATTTGGAAATGGAATTTGGTGGTACTGATACTCTTGCTGTGTGTGCTCTTGCAGGGATGGAAATTGAGCCACTGTCGCTGTTTCCCAATATGACCACAGACTGTACACCTGTTGCTGTTAAATCGCGACGCTACTCACGGGCTGACATGCAATTCATTGCGGAAGAGACTGCGCAGCTACTAAAGGAAGGTATCATAGAACCTAGTCGGTCGCCTTGGCGGGCCCAAGTTCTGGTGGTACGAACCGAATCACATCGCAAATGCATGGTAATCGACTATTCGCAGACGATTAATCGGTTTACCCAATTGGGCGCCTACCCACTCCCGGGAATGGACTCCCTGGTTTGACAGGTGGCACAGTACTCGGTCTATAGCACTCTCGATCTACGTAGATGATCCCATCTCCGCAGCTGATCGCATCTACACTGCGTTTGAATCAGGCCAGAGGTTGTACCAGTTCACCCGGCTACCTTTCGGGGTCACGAATGGGTTTCGTGCTTCCAAAGGGCTATGGACGACCTCATTGCTAAGGAGAATTTAACCGATGTCTTTGTTTATCTGGATAATCTCACGGTTTGCGGGTACGACAAAGAACATCATGATGCTAATCTGAAGCGCTTCCTCGAGGTCACGCACAGGTATCAATTGACTATGAATGAGGCTAAATGTCGCTATTCTGCTCGCACAATAGATCTCCTGGGGTACACCGTGACCCATGGCTCTATCGCTCTGGATAAGGAGCATCTGCGACCCTTGCTCGACATGGCCCCGCCCTGCGATCGTGCTTCGTTGAAGCGTGCTCTCGGGCTGTTTGCTCATTGTTCCAAGTGGGTTCAAAAATTTTCTGCAAAGCTCCACCCACTTGTGGATTGCGATGCGTTCCCCATGAGTCACGCTGCCAAGGCCGCTTTTCATGGCCTGAAGTCCGACATCGCTGGCGCCACTGTGTCGACGATTGACGAAAATAAGTCCTTTGTTTTGGAAAGTGATGCGTCGGATCACGCGATAGCTGCGACACTCTCTCAGGGGGGGGGGGGGGGGCGCCCTGTGGCCTTCTTTTCAAGGACTCTCTCCTCTGCGGAACGGAGTCATTAGTCTGTCGAAAAGGAGGCATATGCCATCGTCGAGTCGATCAGGCGTTGGCGTCCCTATTTGCTCGGACGATGTTTCCAAATTATCACAGATCAACAGAGCGTTGCATTTATGTACGACACGCAGCATGCTCAATGGATTAATAATAAGAAAATCATTCGCTGGCAGATCGAGCTCGCCGATTTCTGCTGCACAATCAAATATCGCCCAGGGCAGGATAACCTTGTCGCCGATGCTTTATCGCGGCCGGCGATGTGTGCGAGCCTCACCTCTTTTGAGGATCTGCGCGTTCTTCATGACACCTTGTGCCATCCCGGCATGACGCGTTTTGCTCATTATGTGCGCAGTCGTAACTTGCCCTATTCCGTTGAGGATATTCGTCAGCTCTGTCGCACTTGTTTCCGTATGCGCTGAACTCAAACCTCGCTTCTACAACCCTCCTATGGGCACGCTGGTCCAAGCCACTAGGCCATGGGAGAGATTGGCGATGGATTTCAAAGGACCACTGCCGGCGTCACCGGCTTCGAGTAATTCTCGTTATCTACTCATGATCGTTGATGAGTTCTCTAGATTCCCTTTTGCTTTCCCGTGCGGGGATATGTCTGCTGCTATGGTTATCCGGTGCCTGCAGAACTTGTTTTCTATGTTTGGGAATCCGGCCTATGTGCACACCGATCGAGGCGCGGTGTTCTTGTCCCAGGATGTGAGGAACTTCTTGCTCCAGCATAATGTCGCTTCTAGCTATACTACTCCGCATAGGCCTCAGGCGAATGGACAGGTAGAACGCTTTAATGGCATTATATGGAGGGCCGTTACTCTGAGTCTTAAGTCCCGTGGCCTAGGACTAGACAAATGGGCTTGGTCACCACCCGGGGCATTAAGCTTGATCAGGACTTTATTGTGTACTGCAACAAATCAAACTCCCCACGACCGGATGTTTCGTTACCCGAGGCGTTCGGTCAGTACCCGACCTTTACCGGGTTGGCTTGCTGAGCCGGACCGGCTTTTCTCAAACGTGCAGTTCGCATGAGCAAATATGACCCGCTGATGGACAAGGTGCAGGTTCTCCAAGCTAACCCCGAGGATGCCCGTGTGTTGTTGCCCAATGGACGGGAGTCGACGGTCTCGGTACGTCACCTGGCCCCATGCAGGGAAGTTGACGAACCAGCTTACGATCCCGTTGATCTGCCTGTTGATCCGCCTATGGAGCATCTGCCGGCTTCCTCACCGCTACATGCACCCGATCCGCTGGCCCTGTGGGGCCACCGCCGTCACCCGATTTAGGTGGCTACTCTGACGCGGGGGACTCCGGTCTTAGGGATGTAGTACCCGGTAGTTACCGGACCCGTGCCGGGAGAGAGATTCACCGCCCCGACCGCTATGGTTGGGACTGACTGACATGGACTGGCAGCTGCTGCTCACTGATATTACTCTGCTGCTATGTGCTGCTAGCTTGATTTCTGCCTTAGCGGAAGTGTAGTTTAATGGCGGGGAGAATGTAACGAAATTGTGTCTAAGTTGAACCCAGGTGTTATGCTGTCTCCGACCACTGAGAGGCTCCTATAAGAACTCGGACGAACATCGTTCCGACACATTCCTGTGACATTTATTCTGTGTGATAGTGTATACTCGAATGGTGTGTATTTCTAGATGTTCCAGGCTTGCTTGCACGAATTGCTAATTAATTGTTACTTCCATGATTACGGAATACTGATACAAAGCTTGATGATTTCTTACAGGTGTTGCCAGAGATCGAAACTGAATTAAACCTACTATTGGGACAATATTGTAGACCTTGATTTTTACAACAAGGCTCATTCCCAAAAAATAATTGTACAACATAGTTTTTGCAACAAAAAAAGCCCTGTGGGCATCCGAGGCCCAATCACTGCATCCAAGGGTCAAGTCCTAATTTCAAAAGTGACCTTCGTACTGTTGATAGATAGACAATGACACCTGACCTTTCTGCCAGTTCTGTTGTCCGATTATCCACTTTGTATTCCTTAAGGATATTATCTTCATGTATTGCTCATCCTTGTAACACAGCTTTTTGGGTCTTCTAGTCCTGCGTGTCAATTACAGGTGTTTCTCGGTAGTTGTCGATTGTGTTTCAGATATCACACCTTGAAAATCAAGTGATGCGAGTTATTCCACTCGATGTTGTTCCTTCTTTATGCAGAAACTCAATTCTGTGGCAAACTTCTGAAATTTTAGCCATTTCGTTTGAAGCTAAGAGATAATCCTGATAGATCTGTATTCCGCAGTACTAAAAGTGGGATTTCACCTTAATGGATTTGTTGAGAGGAACGCCTCATGTTAATGATGAGAAACACCTGACAATGAGTCATTACTCCCCCCAGGGAGTAATGCATTCGATCGTGTCCATCCGTGTGTGTGTTCGTGTATTCGTGTGTTTGTGAACAAGATATCTGGAAAAGTTCTGAACGGATTTAGATGAAAGTTGGTGGGATGATTGCCCTTGGGATAAGGAAGAATTGATTAGTTTTTGGTGAAGCTCAGGATATTATTCCGGATCCAGGAATTTTTTGAAGGATTTTTTACCATTGGAAGATACGGCTCAGCAGCGGCCATCCACGGTGGGAGTATGCGCTCTACTGAGTGGCGTTCTAGTTAATTTTATTTGATTGGTAAATTTGATGTGTTAGCTTCTAATGTTAAGTTTACTTTGAGTTGTTTTTATTTTTTATTTTTGAGAGAGTTTTTTGCAGATTCTGACCAATGTGAATTAAAGATTACTAAATGACAAACTTGGTTTCTTCTCACCCAAAGTAAGCGGTATTAATAACAGTGAATGTGGTAAAAGTAGAAAACACTAGTGGAGGCTTTGAGTAAAGTATTGATGCCCATAACATCCATATAATGTAGGAAGGTGGGGTAGGAGGAGGGAGGGGAAGGAGTCATTTTGCACCATTTGTTAAGTTTGCCAAACCCTCATATTACATGGTGCTGCATTCCCTTCCCCTTCTTTCAAACTGGCTTCCCTGCCCACCTCCCCTCTCCTCATGCTGCGTTCGCTTCCCTCTCCTCACGCTGCCTTCTTCCCCTCTCCTCACGCTGCCTTCCATTCCCCTCCACTCATGTTGCCTTCCCCTCTCCTCACGTTGCCTTTGCCTCTCCTATGCTCACACTGCCTTAGATCCTCCTCCCCTCATGCTACCTTCTCCTACACCCATCACCCTCCTCTCCTCCCTATCTATCTCTTCCCCTCTTCCCTCCTCTCTCTTTCACACCCTCTCTTAATATTTCCGTCACTAAGCGACCTCGCTTTGCTCGGCAATGCCAGGTATCTCTGCTCGTGTGTTCATATATATATATATATATATATGCGTGTGTGTGTGTGTGTGTGTGTGTGTGTGTGTGTGTGTGTGTGTGTTTCTGTAGAAAAGTGTTTGGTTGTTTGTTCGTTTATGCTTTTGGACCCTGCAGGAGCCAACACAACCCAACGTTTCATGGCCTCCTCTTTCATCCAGAGGAAATTCGAGGGTATGTTTGGATAAAGAAATTTGTCCTCAGATAAAACCAGATAATTGGCCTTCAGGCCTCGATCAGGTCTTGAGCTTATACACTGCCTGGGTTTTTCCCCGGAGCGATTGAGTAATATGTATTGTGAACATCGGATGTTGAGTTTGTAGTGATTTGTGGTCAACCATATATAAGTAAATAAATATATATATATATAGTAATATTGCATCAAAGGCGGTAGTGCAGCCTTGTCAAAAATGTCAAAATAAGGCACTTTTATAAAGCACATTGTATTTTTGGGGAAAAATGCATGTTTGAGTGTGCTGTCTCAGCAAATTTGGGGCTGTATTTGAAGGATTACGTATTCCCCTTGTGTTACTTTGACTTAAACAGCTGAATCCTTGGAGCTCCATTCCAATCTGCTGTTTGATCGAGTGATGTAGTTTTACTTTTTGTATTCCATGTCATCTCAATCCTTTCCTGCTTTTTTTTTTCTTTTTTTTTCTTTTTTTTCCGAGAACACCCTGGTGGAGAAATATTGGCTTCTCCCTCATTGAAGCAGAGCTGTCGAAAATAGTCATAAGGGACTGGCTCTTTGTTTAACGTATCGACTCTGTGGATGGCCGTACATAGTGCAGCGGATAATGTAAGTAATTACAGATTGATTCTCAGAGTGAGGAGCAGATGAGCAGACTGATCAATGCTCGGATAACATTCCAGCCCCTATTACCTCCTTCTGAATACCAAACCTTCTGAAAACTATCATTTTGACAGAATTTTCAAACAGTTAAAATAATATCAACCTAAACACAATAACAAGTACAGGTACATCCAAAGTACACGGCCTCCGTGCCAAATAAATAAATGACGTCCTCCAGCCTTCGGTGCCTGGCAATACCGTCATGCAGCACCTGGAGATGGAATAGGAAAGGAGTGGTGTACAATAACAAGGAAGGTAGTAGAAAAGCACCTTGTGTTGATGCAATTATATAATTGTTGTTGCTTCATAACGTTTTATTTATTTATTTATTTATTTATTGTACAAACCATTTGAGATTGGCGAAAAAGGTACGTTTTTCATTCCTCTTCATAACGCCATCCTTTTTTCTGTGATGTAATTTTGTTTTTGTCATTGCATATCATATGCAGTACTTATTCATATCAAACTCACTTAGATGTGATGGAACCTTCCCAAAAGTCATGGTGGTGCTGAAGGCCTGTACTCTTGACAGAGCATTAATGAGTCGTGGATGCTTCCCTGGCTAAGGACCAATCGTGGGCAGGTACCCACTCCATCGCAAGGTGCAGGAAATTTCCATCTATTCCCTCTTGCCGCCATTGGGAATCGAATCCACAACATTGAGGGACAATGCCATAATGCTTTACCCACTCATGATGCCGATGATGATGACGATGATGATGATAATTATTGTAATATTTGTTTTGTCTACATAACGGTATCTACAATACATATTTGGATCTAATCCACAATAATATTGCATCTGTCCTCAAAGAAGTAACGAGAAAGCATCTGAAAATGCAAAATCCGACGTCTTCTTCTTCTTCTGCATGCTAAAGATGTAGGAAAATAATTAGGTTTTATTCGGATTAGGGAAAAATACAAAATGAAAATTAACGATTTTATGCATTTTTTTTATCATTGAGCTTTTGATCTGTGATCTGTGACTTTTGATCTGTGTTTGATTTGTGACCAATTGTGTGCTTCAATATGCAAATCTTACTATAATTCACCCAATGTCTGTCTGTCCATCTGTCCATCTGTCTGTCCCAGGTACCGCAAAAACGGCTGAAACGATTGCAACGAAATTTTGGATGGGTAATCCTGGGACCCCCTGGAGAAAAATAGGCTATATTGTTTTTCCAATTTTTCCAATTTCCCATTTTCAAATTTTCCAGTTTTTCCAAACACGATGGAATAATATTTACCGATATGAACAGTGATGTGGCTTTTATTGAAATTCTACAAATACTGTTTTGATTTTGATGATTTGCGTGTGATATGATTTAACGGATGTTTATATAAATCGTTTAAAATTAAAAAAAGCCTTCAATTTCTGATATTTTGCCTTTTCATTTGAGCTTCCCAATTGAAGCCCCGCCCGTAGGGCAGGTACCGTTGCTAGTTCTTAAAGTTTCAGGTCAATCGAATGAAAATTCATGATATTATGCAACCTTGACATTTGACCTTTTGATCTACAAAAAAAATGGCTTCTAGCTTTTGATTGGTGAACCAATTCAGTGACCCAATATGCAAATTGTTTAAACTAGCAACGGTACCAGCCCTACGGGCAGGGCTTCAATTGGGAAGCCCAAATGAAAAGGCAAAATATCAGAAATTGAAGAAGAGGGTCTTCCAAAACAAGGACATCTCCATCAGAGTGAAACTCACTATCTACTGTGCAGTCATAATATCTATACGACTCGATGGCTCAGAATCATGGTTATCCTTCCTGAAAGGTCTTGAAGCTCTCCATATTCGATTCCTGAGAAAGATCCTTGGAATCACTTGGGAGCATAGAGTCCCATACACATCCCTTCTCCAAACTGCATCTTCAACTAGTATTGAAGCAACTAGCAACGGCACCCGCCCTAAGGGCGGTGCTTCAATTGGGAAGCCCAAATGAAAAGGCTAAATATCAGAAAATGAAGGCTTTTTATTTTAAACGATTCATATAAACATCCGTTGAATCATATCACACACAAATCATCAAAATCTAAACAGTACATGGCGCCCATTTTGAAAAAAGATTGAATTCTGCAAAACGGAAGCGGCCGCTGCACGTCTTTCTCAGTCGCGCGTTTATGTGTGAAGAGTGCGCGCCGAATCTGTAACACGGAGGCGGCCGCTACACCTGTTTCTCAGTCGCTTTGCACACGCTGCCGTGTTACTTCGGAGCCGCACGTTTATATAGGAAGAGTTCGTCAGGAGTCGATCTACTCTCTCCTGGAGTCGATCTACTCTAAATATTATTCCATCGTGTTTGGAAAAACTGGAAAATTGGAAAAATTGGAAAAACAACATAGCCTATTTTACTCCAGGGGGTCCTAGGATTACCCACCCAAAATATCGTTGCAATCGGTTCAGCCGTTTTTGCGGTACCTCGAACGGACAGACAGACGGACAGACATTTGGTGAATTATAGTAAGATTTCAGGTCAATCAGATGGAAATTGACAATTCTATGTGACCCTGACCTTTGACCTTTCGACCAAATTATCAATTTGCATTCTCCATATTCTCATAATAAAGCTATGTTGAAAATTTGATGACAAAACTCAAATGGTAAAAAAGTTACGGCTCGGACAGACACACAGACAGACAGAAGTGATTGCAAAACCCCGTCTCCCGCTGAGTGGCGCCCATACTACTAATTATAATGTACAATGCATATACAAACGAATTATTTACCATTTGTAGCACTTGATCAGACGAAAACAATTAGGACATGACATGGTGTATTGAGAGGAGTGGGGGAGAGTGAGGCATGCCTTTTGTTATCGGACCTTGATCAGAAGGAAAATAAATGCACATGTCCCCACTCCCCACTATCCCCCATCCCTCTCCTCACCTCGACCCCCTACCCACAATTACAAAGTGCCACTGGGCTCCTTGAGCCATGCAGACTGCAGGACTTTGGAGAAAACAGCAAACAGACGAATTCAGTCACCTTTTCATCACACCCAGACAATAACATTCAAATGAGGAACGTGCAAAAAGAGATAGGGAGTGCATAGGAAGTGGGGGTTAAGGGGAGGAGAGGTAGAGATGGATGAGAGGTTGAAAACTATCATTCAGGCATGAAGGAAAACAAACAAAATATATTTCCCATGAAGTCGTAATACAAGCAAGCTGATAAGAGATTGCTTCAGGGTATATAGATCTTAGCTATAAACATAGTCTTATGCACATACACAATGTAGAGTTGTGTCAGGGTATATAGATTATACTCGCAGTAGATTTCAGAATGAGTGATCTGTATGAAAGAAGATCTGCACAGTAATCACACACTCACTCACTGATACGCACACTGATTACAACGGCCTCTCCGGTCTGCGAACGAGGCTAATGATGGACAAGAAAACGCCAAGGGATACAAAATATACATTCTTCCTTCCCACACAACCACTCTGTATATTTATTTAACAATGTTTACTTTCCTTTCCTCCAACGACAAGTAGTGTAGCAGCATAGCAAACCTGTTGTGCATTTTGTGATACAAGCACCAAATTTGGCACAAATGTACATTAATATGTTGCGAACATTTTCAGATATTGGGCCACTTGAAATTCCGTAATTTTTTTTTTCAAATTTTTTCAAATTTCGTAATTTCAAATTTTTCGGGTGACACCGTCACAATTTCGGTCTTCGAGGCCGGCCGATATAATGGGGCGGCTTAGCCCAAATATTCAAAAGAATTGTGCATTTTGTGATACAAGCACCAAATTTGGCACAAATGTACATTAATATGTTGCGAACATTGTGTGGTCAGCAATGAAGACGAGAGTCTGAATTACATGTATGCAAAAGACCTTGTGAACCAGTGAAGCAAATACACGGGTAAGCATGAATTAAATCTAGGGCATGATATAATTTCCATGATGTTTACCTCTACACTCAATGGTGGAAGGAGGTAATGTTTTGATCCCAGCTTGTCTGTATGTCTGTTTGTCTGTTAGTCCACAAAATTCCAGACAAAGCTTGTAGTAGTGGTAGTTGTAGTGGTAGTGGTGATAACAGAAATTGTTATATAGAACTGAACTTATATTATTATTATATGCAGAAAATAACTTCATTTCTATATGCCCTGCAGTGGACAGGTTAATTGGTTTATGCACTGAAGGGGTCACCCTGGTGTGCACTGCTGTGTTCTGCCTCACTGAGTTGTTCAGGTATGATGTACTCAGCACAAGCTTCCGGTCGGCCCGGAGGTGGGGGTGCGGGGCCCGTCACGGAACGTCAAAACAAACGGCCTGCCGGGGCCGCCCAAAAGTCGGGCGTGAGGGGCGCGTCCACTAATGGAACGCCTCTCGCTTCCCAGATCGAGGGCCACGTGGTCAGGAGAACCTCGTCCCTTCCGGTCACACTTTGCCTATCGGCCGGCCTCGAAGACCGAAATTGTGACGGTGTCACCCGAAAAATTTGAAATTACGAAATTTGAAAAAATTTGAAAAAAAAAATTACGGAATTTCAAGTGGCCCAATATCTGAAAATGTTCGCAACATATTAATGTACATTTGTGCCAAATTTGGTGCTTGTTTCACAAAATGCACAATTCTTTTGAATATTTGGGCTAAGCCGCCCCACTAAAGCAATTATACTAGGTGTATAGTATACCAAGCACTCTCCATCTGAGAAATACTCCTTCCTTTTTACCTCCACCACCGAAGATGGATGAAGGTGATTTTTTCACACCTGTCTGTCTGTTTGTGGACAGGATATCTCAAAAAGTTGTGGACGGATTCGGACGAAATTTGGTGGAGAGGTTGGGTGTGTGACCTGAACAAAATGATTACATTTTGGGGAAGATCTGGATCTGAGAATTTTTGAAATGATTCTTCACCATTGAGAGATAGGACAAAAAACGATATGTAGCACATAATCTAAAAAAGTTATGTACGGATTTGGATGAAACTTGGTGGAGAGGTTGGGTGTGTGACAAGCAAGAATTGATTCGGTTTTGGTAAAATACGTTTTTGGTTAGAAATTTTTTAATTTTTAAAAGTGATTCTTCAAAGTTGAGCAATAGGGCCAAAAACAATAAGTAACATAATATTTCAAAAAGTTGTGGATGGATTATGACAAAACGTGGTGGATGAGTTGGTTAGGTGACAAGAACAAGCTGATTCGATTTTGTTTCAGGTCCGAATCCAGATCCGCCCTGTCAGTGAGATACAAAGCATAAACTGCTCATCATGGTGGAGGAAACTCTCTACTGAGTACCATTCTAGGTTATTCTTGTCTCCATCTCAAAAGATTGCCAATAGTGGCTGAGTTGCTATTTCCGCACGATAATTTGTTTTCATGTTCGCTTCATTATCGTAAACATTTGGAAAATGTCACCATGGTATGTCGTCTTCTTTGTACAAATAAAACCAACTTTTCTGACCTTCCTTCATGATGAATCTCAGCCAAGCTTGGAAGCATCCTCATCACATGATAAACACCCTCATTGATGTAAAGAATGCATGCCATATAGCAAGTAGTATATCAGCCTGGTGTTGACTTAGCGGTTAGGGTGCCGGCTTGGGATCCTAGGATCCAGAGTTCGAATCCCGGTCAATCGCTGAATTAACGTCAGGGTGTTCGCAAGAGGCAACTAACAGGGTTGGCGACAGGAATGGCATCCGGCCATAAAACATTGCTTCAAAAAGGGGACCACGGTCCTCTAATGGTGGTCCTCTGATGGTGGTCCTCTAATGGTGGTCCTCTAATGGTGGTCCTCTAATGGTGGTTCTATATATGGCCTCTAATGGTGATTTTATATATGGCCTCTAATGGTGATTTTATATATGGCCTCTAATGGTGGTTCTATATATGGCCTCTAATGGTGGTTCTATATATGGCCTCTAATGGTGGTTATATATATATGTGGTCCTCTAATGGTGGTTCTATATATGGCCTTTAATGGTGGTTCTATATGTGGTGCTCGAATGGTGGTTCTATATATTGCCTCTAATGGTGGTTCTATATATGGCCTCTAATGGTGGTCCTCTAATGGTGGTTCTATATATGGCCTCTAATGGTGGCCCTCTAATGGTGGTTCTATATATGGCCTCTAATGGTGGTCCTCTAATGGTGGTTCTATATATGGCCTCTAATGGTGGTTCTATATATGGCCTCTAATGGTGGTCCTCTAATGGTGGTTCTATATATGGCCTCTAATGGTGGCCCTCTAATGGTGGTTCTATATATGGCCTCTAATGGTGGTTCTATATATGGCCTCTAATGGTGGTTCTATATATGGCCTCTAATGGTGGTTCTATATATGGCCTCTAATGGTGGCCCTCTAATGGTGGTTCTATATATATGGCCTCTAAAAATGGCCTCTAAAGGTGGTTCTATATAGCAAGTATTAATAATGTTCAATGCAATATCGATTGCTGTAAGAAATACAGGAGGAATTCAAAAGTTACACTGATGAGATACACACCATAGCCAGGCACACAAATAAAGGTAAATCAATGGGGACATATACATAAAACAATACATTAATATACTTCCTAAATGATTACAAATACCTACATAGTCACTCGGCCTAATTAATGTTTAAATGAGTTGTCTCATAATTACCCCAACTAGTGCTGTCAAGATCGATTGTTTGGCCAGTTCATCATATTCCTGCCATTCCTCTGTCCTTTCGTTTGCTCTCGTCCCCTTTCTGCTTTATTTGTTAACGACCATATGCTTCGACTAATGGTGCGAGTGTTGGCGGAGCACTCTGATGTGTGGCGCAACAACACTTGGGGCTCAGTGCCTGGGGATCACTTAGCGGAGGTCAGGCAAATGGATGAGTCATGGTGACGTCACACGCCAGAGATTATAAAGACAGATCGTCTCCTTGAGGCAGTCGAGTTGGCTGTCAGGCTGGAGTTCAGAGTTCAGCGCCAGTTGTTGGAGTTCAGCCCCAGTCCAGTTGGATTCCAGATGGAGTGCAGTGCCAGTTCTGTGCAAGTTGCAGTCCAGTCGAGCCTGGCTTGATGTGTCCGGTGGTGGCTGTGGGACTGCTGAGGTCAATTCCCACCTCGCATATCCAGGTATATCGAAAACCCACGGTACTTCGGATAATAAAAAGCCTCCTACCCCTCCCAGACCCCTCTCAATCTCCTTTCTTTCTCCAATTATCATGTATTGTACCTCTCCTGTGAGAGTTTGTGTCATTAAGAATTAATTTAAGACCCCCAACATCCCTAAGACATTCTAAGGCCTTTAAGACTCTGAAGACCCTTTAGTTCCCAAAGACCCTTTAAGATCCTGAAGACCCTTTAGACTCCAAACTTCCTGTAGACCTGGAAGAACTGGAAGACACTTTAAGGGTCTTTGGGGTCCAAAGGGTCAATGTTGAATTTGCGTTTTCTTAAAGGGTCACTCGTTATTGTTTGGTGTCTTCAAGGGTCTTAATGGTGTAATGAGTCTTAGGGGGTATTCAGGGTCTTAAGGTGTCTAATCTCCCAAGCATGTAAGATATTCACTCAAGCATGTAATCTAATCTTTCAAGCATGTAAGGAGGGTTTTAGGGGTCTTCGGCCTCTTCAAAGGCTGAGGTGGTGCATGAAAATACCCCTAAGGCCAATTCTCCAGTCAGACTTGGTCTGTGTGCCAAATTTGGTGGTTGTGAGCCCAGCGGTCTTGGAAAATCATGAACAGATAGTTAATTCTCCTCCCTACGAACCTCAACCCCGAACCTCTGCCAATCTATTCCCTCCCCCACTCCTACCCTTTCCTCCCCGTCCCCTCGCTCTCCCTCTTCTTTCCGCCTTCCCTGCCCCTCTCCCTTCCCACTCTCTCCTCCATGCCTCCCTCCTCCTCCCCTTCCCTCCTCTTCTCTCTCTTTCCCCCTCTTTGCCCCCCCCAACCTCTCCCCTTCCCCATCCCTCCCTCTCTCCCCTTCCCCTCCCTCCTCCCCTCCCCCTCCTCTTCCCTCTCCCTCCTCTCTTCATATCCCCGGCACAATGCAGCTCTGTGTTGCCCGGCAACGCTGGTGCCTATGCTAACAATATATATATATATACTGTACAACTCACTGGTTATTAAGACCATTCAATTTAATTTATAAACCACGGGAATTAATAAAAAGGTAAAATGTGCGACAAATCATTGATAACCATGATGACATCATTCCGAAGGCTTTCCGGTGATTCCTTCCCCTTTCCCAAACTGTTCTCATTACCAACGTCGATAGATTGAACGAGGCTTGGATTCGGTTGAAATTGATTTCACGAGTTCTGAGAAATCTCATTAGAATTAACTGCTTTGCTATTGTTTGATCAATCCGTTAATCTTCAAAGCCTCACAGCAGATTAGTCAGGCGTGACCTTATCTCTTTGAATCCCGATGACTAATATTTTCATTAAACACCCAAGGGTGGTATTTCATGGCCTCAACGAGGCCCATGGAGGCCCGAGGCGATTATAATGATTAAGATGTTTTTTGGGGGTTGGGGAGGTAAGAGTGGTGAATGCAGATGAACATTGTGTTTCCTTCGATTCCATAACAGAGCTTCGGAAATATCCGATGAAGCTCACCTTCGAGTATGGTGTCAGCCGAAGGGCTGGGTGCTACTAAATTGATTAATTAACTCGATTAGAATTCGGGTTCAAATTAATTCCGGGCTCGAGTTCTCAATCACAAAATGAAACTAGATGGTATTCATAGAATACTTACCCTGCGCAATCAACTTGTTGCGAGCCAACTCTACTGTTTTTGAACATTTTTTTTTCTTTGATCCAATATGGCTGCCAGACCACGTGAGTGATGACATCATAAGTTTATATTCTCTAATATAATTGTTGCATAGATCACACTCAATACATTTCAAACTGATCAGACTAGTTTTCCCTGTCGAATTATGACGTCATAATTATGGCACCAATGACGTCATCGTTAACAACACCTATTCCCCATATGGAGTTCTTTACAATGACCCATGTTTCAATTTTTTCCATGCAGCGGTTTTGGAGATACAGAGGTGCAACATTTTTCGGTTTTTCCAAGATGGCGCCTGTACCATATGACCTATGACGTCATGATTATCATTAAAATATGCTAAAGGAGGAGGCGCTCCTATGGTGAAAATTTCGTATCCATCAGACCAACAGTTGCTGAAATTTTTAAAATAATGATCGATGGATAAGTGTTGTATTTGTCGAATTATGACATCATAACGAAGGCACTGATGACATCATCATTAACATATATTATTCCCCAAGGGGCGTAGTTGACAATGAGCCAGTTCTCAATTTTTTCCATGGAGTGGTTTCAGAGATATAGAGGTGCGAAGTTTTTCCAACATGGCGCATGTACCACGTGACCTATGACGTCATAATAATCATTAAAATATTCTACAGGAGGAGGCCCTCCTTTGGTGAAAATTTCATGTCAATCGGACCAACTGTTGCCGAGAAAATGGATTTTTTAACGCAGACACGTATGGCTCACGGCACACGTATGCAACTGAATGCTTAACCTTGATTTTCGCTTCGCGAGCGCAGGGTAAAAATACGTCACAAACTTTTACTTTCGCCTGTGCGCTCCAAATGCCTAAAGCGACATCCCTTCTTGTGAAGCTTAAGCACTGGAGACTTTAATTGAATGTCTTCAGAATAAACCCTTGGTGTACCTTGTCTTTAATCACGGGGTAAGAGTACAGGTGGAGTCGACACCTTTTTGGATTTTGTGCATGTTCAGTGTTAAATGTACTTGAGAGATCCATTGGAGGAAGGGAGTAGGAATGTCATTGATTTAGGAGCTTATCGGATATTATTTAAGGCATGTCTGAAGACCTAAGGCATACATGCGATTATGATAATCAGTATCATCATATTAATAATAATAATAATAATAATAATAATAATAATAATTATCATCATCAGCACAGCTGTAGTAAGTCCACTGCAAATTGAAACATCCTTTAACAATCGTTGATGTTCTTTGGTATCACACGTTGATGTATCATTATGCATGTGAAACACCAGGATGGCAGGTTATATATATATATGAATGAATGATCGTTTTAAGGCCATTTTTCCCTGCTAGAGCGGGGGTTAGCCTTGCGGGCCCCATGACAATCATGGTTCCCTGTTTGAGGCAATGTTTTTATGGCCGGATGCCCTTCCTGACGCCAACCCTTAGTCGCCTCTTACGATGCGCAGGGATACGGTGTACCTATTTTAAACCGGGGTACACACCGGGATCATTCATCCCAGCAAGCTGGTACTCAATTTGCCGACCTCGGAAGGATGACAGGCTGAGTCAACCCCCCTGGCGTTAATTCAGCGATCGACCGGGATTCGAACCCAGGATCCTAGGATCCCAAGCCGGCACCCTAACCGCTAAGCCAACACCAGGCAGTTTATAGCTGGGGCAGAAATCAAACCCAGGCTACACAGTTCAAAATACCTCTAAGCTATCCTGCCAACCCATTTAATGTGACATATACAATACACTACCTTGAGAAATTATTCACACCCCTTGACTTTTTTCACGTTTTGTTGTGTTACAGCCTGAAATTAAAATTGATCATATTGAGATTTTTTTGGCGCTGATAGACACATAATACCCCAGAATGTCGAAGTGAAAAAAAATTTGAGAATTTTTTTACAAATTAATAAAAAATGAAAAGCTGAAATGGTTTGAGTCAATAAGTATTCACCCCCTTTGTTATGACTATGACAACCCAAAATTCAGCTCAGGTGCATCCAATTTACAAATTATTTAGAAATAAAATACAGACATATCTAATTCACATAAGTATTCAACTCCCTGAGTCAATACTTCGTAGAAGAACCTTTGGCAGCGATTGCAGCTTCAGGTCTTCTTGGGTATGTCTGTATCAGCTTTGCACATCGGAATTTGAGGAGTTTCTCCCATTCTTCCTTGCAGATTTGCTCAAGATCTGTCAAGTTGGATGGGGAGCGTCGGTGAACAGCAATCTTCAAGTCTTTCCTCAAATTCTCAATGGGATTCAAGTTTGGGCTTTGGCTGGGCCACACAAGGACGTTCATGTTCTTGTTCTGAAGCCATTCCAGTGTTACTTTGGTTGTATGCTTGGGGTCATTGTCCTGTTGGAACATAAATCTTCACTGCAGTATAAAGTCCTTTGCACCCTGAAGCAGGTTCTCATCAAGAATTCCCCTGTATTTGGCTCCATTAATTGTTCCCTCTATCCTTGCAAGTCTCCCTGCCACTGAAAAGCATTCCCATAGCATGATGCTGCCACCACCATGTTTTACAGTGGGGATGGTGTTACATGGGTGATCAGCTGTGCTCAGTTACCGCCAGATGTAGCATTTTGCATTGAAGCCAAAGAGTTACATTTTCGTCTCATCAGACTACATAATATTTTGCCTCATGCTTTGAGTCATTCACGCCCCTTTTTGCAAACTCCAAGCGTGCTGTCATGTGCTTTTTTTCTCAGGAGTAGCTTCCATCTAGCCACCCTCCCATAAAGCCTGGATTTGTGAAGTGCTGCAGAGACTGTTGTCCTTCAGGCAGGTTCTCTTATCTCAGCTAAAGAACCCTGTATTTCTGTCAGAATGGTCATTGTGTTCTTGGTCACCTCCCTGACCAGTGACCAAGGTCCTTCTTGCCCGGTTGCTC